>NC_090028.1:43919156-44159156 GCF_037176765.1 Anolis sagrei
CACAAAAAAAAAAGAACTTAAAAAAAATCAACAGAGATTGAATGCTCGAGTGAAAAGCCAGGTCTTAAGTGCAAGAGTAAAAGGCCCTCAGTCACGCATGGCTCTCATGTAGGGTGGCAAGGCATTCCACAAGGCAGGGGCAGAATTATCAATATCAACTTAGGAGCTGGATGCCAAGGGACCACTAATTAAGGGGGTTCACTTACTTGATAGCGTAGCTTACATTTAATAACCCTAATTTGGTCTTTCTTCTTCTTGTGTTTGACTTAGACGAAATTGTATCAGAGGCAAGGCTTGAGAAAAACAGTAACAAGTTTATTGGAATAGAACAGGAGTAGAATAGATTCAATGTCACTTCACTCTAGAGGCACACACTTAGCTGGTTACATTGATAGAAGTTCTTGAATGACTCTAGGCACTCAACAGATCTCAAAAGGTTTCTTTAGGCAGATGTTTCTTTCTTTAACAACCGTTCTGGTGATACAAATAAGCCACTTGACTTATTTAACTGTATTGGCTCCAAGCCAAATCTTGATTCTTAATCAAAGAATCAGTGCTCCCTGTGGTTCTCTCACTACAGGATTCCTGTGGGATTTCTACTTCCACACAGGATCAACTACCTCTGTAGTTCACAACCACAGATCAGTTCCTTGATCCTCTCGCTGGAGAATCCTCTCCTGTAACTCTCTGCTTACAGACTGCTGATTCACAGATCAGTCCTCTCCTGTAACTCTCCGGCTACAGACTGACAACTTTCAAAAAGCTGCGCTGCCAAGTGGCAGTTGGCAGTTGGCCCCACCCCCATTGCTATGGCAACTCAGCTCAAGGCAAGCCAAGCCAGTTACCATCCCTAATAAAATACAATTCTACATTACTAACTATTGTCTAAACAATACATGACTATAGGAATAAAAATACACATCATCACAGTGAGCAACTCTCATCCTTGCCCACAATTGCTTTAAGTTGGGAAAGGAATATGTCTACAGTAATAGGTCAGCTGTTGTCCCCACCTATTTGCCTTGTTTTTTACTCGTGTTTGATTTTGAAATGGTCATATGACTGGCCAAATAAATAAATACATTATTGTTATTAGTAGTAGTAGTAGTAGTAGTAGTAGTAGTAATATGCATTTACTTGTGCATCAGCCCCATAAATATGTATGACACTGTGCAGTTTGGGTGTATTGCATAAAATGGGTGTAAAGTGTTGTCGATGTGCAATGTCTTGTTTGAGCCCCTTTCCTTGCATTCGTTTGCAGAGCAAAGACGGAGAGATCAAGAAGGCTGGTTCTGATGGTGAGTAGGAGTTGCTGATCCGATTCCTTCTCCTTCCGCTTAGCATTAATCACTATTTCCATGCATTTGCTCTTTGCTTCTGTGGGGATTGGGGCATTTTTACACATTTGGGGGTTTTAAGCAAAACCGACCCAAAATTTCCACGACATCTGCAAGGTGTTGTAGTGGAAATGCCCCACAATGGATCTTTAAGAGCATTTTGGAGCAAAATCGTGTGTTTGGCTCAGAATGGAGATTGGGGGCCTCAAAACGTGGATACCATCTAAAATGCATTTGGAAGCAAAACTGTTTTTTGCAGAAAAAGGTACATGGACCGCTCCTGTGCTCTACTGCGGTGTTTGAGCAGTTTCTACACTGCAAGGAATCTATGTTGCCTTCAGATTGATGTCTGCATCAAGACAGAAAAAAATGCTGACGGTCCTGACTAAAACCGAGAGCCTTATTGACCTCTCAAAATGTCTCATATAAAATTCCTGCTTGGAAACTGTCCTTGGTTTGACCAGCAATCTTCTGAGGTGGCTCAAACTACAAGAAAGGAGATTCCATCTGAACATGAGGGAGAACTATCTGACTGTGAGATCCGTTCAGCAGTGGAACTCTCTGCCCTGGAGTGTGGTGGAGGCTCCTCCTTTGTAGGTTTTTAAACAGAGGCTGGATGGCCATCTGTCAGGGATGCTTTGAATGCAATTTTCCTGCTTCTTGGCACAATGGGGTTGGACTGGATGGCCCCCCAGGTCTCTTCCAACTCTAGGATGAACCTCCTGACTGTGAGAGCTGTTCAGCAGTGGAACTCTCTGCCCCGGAGTGTGGTGGAGGCTCCTTCTTTGGAAGCTTGTAAACAGAGGTTGGATGGCCATCGGTCAGGGTTGCTTTGAATGCAATATTCCTGCTTCTTGGCAGAATGGGGTTGGACTGGATGGCCCAGAAGGTCTCTTCCAACTCTAGGATTCTATAGGCTGGCTCTACACGGCCATATAATCCAGATTATCTAATTTGAACTGGATTATATGAGTCTAAGGTAAAAGTTTCCTCTTGACATTAAGTCTAGTTGTGCCCAACACTGCAGGGTGGCGCTCACCTCCATTTCTAAGCCAAAGAGCTGGCGTTCTCCATAGACCCCTCCAAAGGCATGTGTCCAGCATGGAGCACCATTACCTTCCCTCCAGAGTGGTACCTATTGATCTACTCACATTTGCATGTTTTGGAACTGCTAGGTTGGCAGAAGCTGGGGCTAACAGCAGGAGCTCACTCCACTCCCCAGATTCAAACAGTTCAGCAGCTCAGCGATTTATCCCGCTGTGCCACCGGGGGCTCTATGAGTCTACACTACAATATAATCCAGTTCAAATCAGATGATATGGATTCAGAAACTGGATTATATGGTAGTATAGATGGGGCCATTGTTGCAGATACCTGGAAATGTGGGAATGAGTAGTTCTGCAACAAGAAAGGCGGCTCCGGAGAATGTTCCAGCCCACAGGTTGCCTGTGAATGACCTGTGGGAAGGTGCCGGTCTCTGAGATTGATCCAGGCCTGCGCAGAGGTGACATCTACCGGGCCGGAAGGGGAACGCGCACTCAGAATCTCAAGGTGGAACTCATGTCCATTGAGTCTCGTTTGCTTGTTTCATTCGAGCGACTGTCTAAATGCGACTGTTTGACTCCTTCCAGGGGACATTGTGGATAGTTCTGCAGAGCCTCCTCCTTGCGCCTTGAAATCCCGCACGCACTCCGTGTCCACAGGTAGGAACGTTTTTTCAGATGGGAATGTTTCTGTACCTGGGTGCTTTCAAATGCTGCTTCTCATCCTCATTTGCACCACCCATCCAAACCAGACCCCACTTTGGTTTTCTGTAGATCTGCCACTGCCACCTCCTCATCGAACTCAGGCCCAGATTAGTGGACCAGGAGGGGATTTCCTCCCAATGCAGAAAGCAACATCAAAGCAGCCGTTTTATTTCAGAACTTATTTCCTCTCTCCCCTCCTTCGCAATTCTCCCTCGGCTGCACTCCTCAATAATGACGAGCATTTAAAGTCATTTTTAGTTTGGTTGTCCCTTTTGTATGAATCATGGGAATAACATGTTAAGAGCGTCATTTATGCTGCACAGGTGGAGCAAAATACAGCACTCTTCTGCCTTAAACACAGAAAAATATTAACCATTGCTGTGGTCCACATGGGCACTCTGTGTGGGAGGTTTGAGCCAATTCTATCGATGATGGGGTTCAGAATGCTCTGTGATTGTAGGTGAGCCATACATCCCAGCAACTACAACTCCCGAATGTTAAGATTCTATTTTTCCAAACTCCAGTGTTCACGTTTGGGCATATTGAGTATTTGTGTAGAATTTGGTCCAGATCCATCATTGTTTGAGTCCACAGTGATCTCTGGATGTAGGTGAACTACAACTCCAAAACCAAAGGACACTGCCCACCAAACCCTTCCAGTATTTTCTGTTGGTCGTGGGAGTTCTGTCTGCCAAGTTTGGTTCAATTCCATCATTGGTGGGGTTCAGAATGCTCTTTGATTGTAGGTGAACTATAAATCCCAGCAACCACAACTCCCAAATGTCAAAATCAATTTTTTTAGTGAAGAACATACATTGGGTTGTTAGGTGTCTTGTGTCCAAATTTGGTGTCAATTCGTCCAGTGGTTTTTGAGTTCTGTTAATCCCACAAACTGACATTACATTTTTATTTATATAAATTGCCAGTATGCTATTAGGAATTGTGGGAGTTGAAGTCCAAAACACCTGGAGGGCCCAAGTTTGCCCAGGCCTGCAATTTTCTAAATCAGTGCCTCACAGAACCCCAGGAACAGGCCTAAAAACCAAGACACCAAGAAAAAAATGTAATAATAATAGTAATAATAATAATAATAATAATAAACAGTATAGATTGTCGATGTTGCTATCCCAGGTGAGAGCAGGATTCAAGAGAAACAACTGAAAAAGCTGACATGATACGAGGATTTAAAGATCAAACTGCAAAGACAAGCCAGTCAAAGGGGTCCCAGTGGTGATGGGCACACTGGGTGCAGTGCCTCAAGACCTTGGCCTGCACTTAAAAACAATCGGCGCTGACAAAATTACCACCTGCCAGCTGCAAAAGGCCACCTTACTGGGATATGCACACATTATTTGCCAATGCATCACACAGTCCTAGACACTTGGGAAGTGTCTGACGTGTGATCCAATACAACAACAGCCAGCAGAGTGTCTGCTGTGGACTCATCTTGTGGTGTTTCAAATAATAATAATAATAATAATAATAATAATAATAATAATAATAATACAACCTCACACAGTCCTTGACACTTGGGAAGTGTCTGATGTGTGATCCAATTTAACAGCCAGCAGAGTGTCTGCTGTGGACTCATCTTGTTGTGTTTCTAATAATAATAATAATAATAATAATAATAATAATAATAATAAATAGTAATAATAATAAATAGTAATAATAATACATCACACAGTCCTAGACACTTGGGAAGGGTCCAACGTGTGATCCAATTCAACAGCCAGCAGAGTGTCTGCTGTGGACTCATCTTGTTGTGTTTCTAATAATAATAATAATAATAATAATAATAATAAATAGTAATAATAATACATCACACAGTCCTAGACACTTGGGAAGGGTCCAACGTGTGATCCAATTCAACAGCCAGCAGAGTGTCTGCTGTGGACTCATCTTGTGGTGTTTATAATAATAATAATAATAATAATAATAAATAGTAATAATAATAAATAGTAATAATAATACATCACACAGTCCTAGACACTTGGGAAGGGTCCAACGTGTGATCCAATTCAACAGCCAGCAGAGTGTCTGCTGTGGACTCATCTTGTTGTGTTTCTAATAATAATAATAATAATAATAATAATAATAAATAGTAATAATAATAAATAGTAATAATAATACATCACACAGTCCTAGACACTTGGGAAGGGTCCAACGTGTGATCCAATTCAACAGCCAGCAGAGTGTCTGCTGTGGACTCATCTTGTTGTGTTTCTAATAATAATAATAATAATAATAATAATAATAAATAGTAATAATAATAAATAGTAATAATAATACATCACACAGTCCTAGACACTTGGGAAGGGTCCAACGTGTGATCCAATTCAACAGCCAGCAGAGTGTCTGCTGTGGACTCATCTTGTTGTGTTTCTAATAATAATAATAATAATAATAATAATAATAATAATAAATAGTAATAATAATAAATAGTAATAATAATACATCACACAGTCCTAGACACTTGGGAAGGGTCCAACGTGTGATCCAATTCAACAGCCAGCAGAGTGTCTGCTGTGGACTCATCTTGTGGTGTTTATAATAATAATAATAATAATAATAATAAATAGTAATAATAATAAATAGTAATAATAATACATCACACAGTCCTAGACACTTGGGAAGGGTCCAACGTGTGATCCAATTCAACAGCCAGCAGAGTGTCTGCTGTGGACTCATCTTGTTGTGTTTCTAATAATAATAATAATAATAATAATAATAATAAATAGTAATAATAATAAATAGTAATAATAATACATCACACAGTCCTAGACACTTGGGAAGGGTCCAACGTGTGATCCAATTCAACAGCCAGCAGAGTGTCTGCTGTGGACTCATCTTGTTGTGTTTCTAATAATAATAATAATAATAATAATAATAATAATAATAAATAGTAATAATAATAAATAGTAATAATAATACATCACACAGTCCTAGACACTTGGGAAGGGTCCAACGTGTGATCCAATTCAACAGCCAGCAGAGTGTCTGCTGTGGACTCATCTTGTGGTGTTTCAAATAGTAGTAGTAGTAGTAGTAATTATAATAATAATACTTTATTTATACCCCACCACCATTTCCCCAAGGGGACTCGGAGCGGCTTACATGAGGCCAAGCCCAACAATACAGCAAAGCAAATATCCAACATAAAAATGCAACAATAAAATATAGTGAAAATAAAATACAAAAAACAATACAAGTAAACACACAAGGCGATATAAAATCACAGCAATTGAACACAGTGGGCAGGGCCGGTTGCAAAGATTAAAAGTTTAAAAACACTGGGTGAGAAAGCAACGTAATGTATCTGGAAGGAGGATCAGATGGGACGAAAAACAATGGGGTTTAATTGCACTAGGGGATAGGATAAAGGGCTTCCAAGGACATTTTATGTAGGGTTTGGTCAAGGCCAGGGATTATTATTCATTCACTGAAGGCACACTGGAACAGCCAAGATTTCAGACTCTTCCTAAAGACTGCCAGGGTGGGGGCTTGCCTAATTCCTCTGGGGAGTGAGTTCCAGAGCCAAGGGGCCACCACGGAGAAGGCCCTCTTTCTTGTCCCCACAAGCCGCACTTGCGACGGAAGCGGGAGTGAGAGAAGGGCCTCTCTGGAAGATCGAAGGGGTTGTGTAGGTTCGTAGAAGGAAATGCAGTCACGAAGGTAAGCGGGCCCCAAACTGCTTGCACCTTGAATTGGGACCAGAAGATAAATGGCAGCCAGTAGAGCTCCTTAAACAGGGGGGTTGATATAAGAAGAGAATTCCACTGTAAACAACCAAAGGGGAATCTGCAGGCTTCAGCTTAGAGAAATACTTCCTTGGAGGTGCAGAGTCACCTTTCCAAAGTGGATAAAAGGTGAGAGGTAGGAGGAAAGGTGTGCCGTCTTTTGCTCTGAGTCAATCCTGTGTGATGTTGTGTTGCAGATCCTTCTGTGCGCATGGAGGTCGTGGGCAGGACGGGCAAAGAGCCAAGTGTTGGATCCTGCGAGGGGAGGCTTTCCTGGAGAGCTCTGGGGAGGCAGCTGAACGCAGAGCTGAAGGGCAAGTGCGCAGAACTCGGCTCTTCCCCGAGGAGAGCGTGCGCTGCTGCGGAGCCCGCCAGCCCCCGAGAGCAGAAAGGCAGGGAGCGGTGGAGCAGCAGCTTGCCCCGGATTGGGAGGAGCACGGCCGGCCACCTTCCTCACCGGAGGACGAGCAATGCCGGAGAAGGACACCCACCTGCCCAACCACAGCATCCCTGCGCTGATGGAAACACCATCGCTGGAGGTATGTCAAGAGCTACTGATGCTAGCCGAGCACTGAAATTCTGCTCCATGCAACATTGCTGCTTCCTTTCCCACCTCTTTTCAACAGAGGCCACAACCGGGAGTAGCAAACCCTCCTTTAGATTCTCTCTCATTGACAAAGTCTCCCAGTTTTGTATCGCTTCCCTCAGAACTGCTCTCAGCTTACCGAGGCCTCCTTGGTGACGAAATGCAAATCATGTGTAGTTCTCTGGCGTAGTCTTGCCAGAGAAAGAAAATATGCCACACAGATGAACACTAAAGAACAAGTAGTTTACTCTTCGTAATTCGGAACAATGTATGTACAATCGCGTGATCCATTGCATCGACTCACATAATGTCCTTGTGGAGAAACTCCTTCCAGCAACTCATGAAGCAAGAGAACACTCCAAACTATTTGTCTCTTTGCTTGTCTCAAGCCTGAAAAATGTAACAGTACCCAAAAGTCCCAGGCTCAGCCAGCTCCCTAGTAGTAGCCCCAGTCAGCTTTCTGCATCTTATTTTACAGTTGACACACACATATGCACAATCATGTGATCATTTGCATCAACTCACATAATGTCCATGTTGAGAGATTTAAAATACTCTTTCTTTGTCCATGTGGAGAAACTCCTTCCAGCAACTCATGAAGCAAGAGAACACTCCAAACTATTTATCTCTCTGCTTGTCTCAAGCCTGAAAAATGTAACAGTACCCAAAAGTCCCAGGCTCAGCCAGCTCCCTAGTAGTAGCCCCAGTCAGCTTTCTGCATCTTATTTTACAGTTGACACACACTTATGTACAATCATGTGATCATTTGCATCGACTCACATAATGTCCTTGTTGAGAGATTTAAAATACTCTTTCTTTGTCCATGTGGAGAAATTCCTTCCAGCAACTCATGAAGCAATTTATTATTTACTTATTTCACGCATTTCTACCCCGCCCTTCTCAACCCCCAAGGGAGGACTCAGGGCGGCTTACAAAAGGCACAATTCGATGCCAACAACAAACAATAAGATAAAAACATGTAGCAAGAGAACACTCCAAACTATTTGTCTTTCTGCTTGTCTCAAGCCTGAAAAATGTAACAGTATTCCAAAGACCCAGGCTCAGCCAGCTCCCTGGGCGAAGCCCCAGTCAGCTTTGTGCATCTTATTTTACAGTTGACACAAACACGCTGTTTTTTTTACATGCTCCAACATTCTTCGATGCCATTCAGTTCTGTTTGCTTCTTTTCAGACAATCAACTCAAACCCAAATCCCGCCTGAAGCCTGTGGTAAACCGGAGGGCCATGTCTGTCCACGAAGAACAGCTCAGGGGCCAGGCCTGCGAAGCAGAGCTGCACCGTAAGTAAAGGCTGAGAGAAAAGATCAAGAATGGCCATAGGTCATGGTTTCAATCAGGGTCAGGGAACACACGGCCCCTCAGAAGCACAATCTCCATCTTCCCTTACCGCTCGCAAGCCTGTTGTGCCCAATGGGAAATTAGGGTTGGCAATATCTAGACAGCTAGTCTTCAGGTAAGATAAGTGCAGGACACCTACAGTTCTCAAGACCTTTCTTGCAAAGCCCAGAAGGCCCAGCATTAATATCTACCTGTCTACCATAATTCACGGTGAAATAGTCACACTTCTTCTCCCTTTTTATTGTTAGCCTCATGTCTGTCTCAACGAAAGCCTGCTTCCTTTGAGGTTTCGTTAACACGTTCACCTGCCTTCCATTTCTGCAGATGCAAAATTCCCCCTTTGTTTGCAACGCTCACCTGTCCTGAAGTGGAAGATTAAACCCAAGTCCCCGTTGGAGCCTGAAACATCCGCACCACCGGATTCCCCAGGTAAACACGCCCAAAGGTGTATCATGTCTCTCCATACATACCAACTAAACTACTATTCTACTAAAACTCCTATTCAGAAAAACGTAAAAGTTTATTATGGTCACTCCTGTGAGGTAAAGCCAGAATAATCAAAAATTCAACAACATCCTGTTAATATCCTGTTAAAGGACTTTTCAGGTGACTCGTCCTTGATTAAAATATTCTGCAGATTTCCTCCTTTCCAGGACTGTGATCTAATGTTAAGCCAAAATGTACCTTCTTCATTGCTATCTCATCCAGTGAGATTTTATCATTTTATGTCGTGCATTTGGCCCGCCCACTGTGTTTTATTTTCCATTATGTTACGAGGGGTATTTTTTAAGTAAGGTCCGTTGGAACATAAGTACACAACGAAACTTTATTTCAAAAAAGTAAATTTATTTTCAGAAAGTACATATTTCACTCTATTTTTCGACATAGTTGCCAAGTTTGTTCAAACGCTTATCATACCTCTGAACCAATTTTAAAATACCCTCTTCATAAAAACTTGCCGCCTGCTCCGATAACCAAGAGTTCACTGCCGTCTGTAATCAGAGAAGGGCGACCGGAGCGGTCCTCATCATGGACGTTGTCACGGCCATCTTTGAATTGTCAATACCCACTTACGCACTTGGCTTTCACTCATCACAGTCTCACCGTACACTTCACAAATCTGTCGATGAATTTCTGCAGCAGGAGGGTTCCTTGCTGACAAAAACCATCTCACTGAGCGAACCTCACATGCAGAGGGTCAGCTTTTAAACATTTTTAAAGCACAGAACAGAACCGTACAGGTGAGCTACAGAGCAGAAACTGAGTGCAGTTGTTCCCGAGGCATGCCGGTACACGGCGCATGCACTTGTCGCGGTATGCGCGCGAACTACTAGTGTCTACTAGGGCTGGGCGGTTTCATTTCGTTAATTCGTAATTCGTTAAAAATTCGTTATTTTTTTTTTAAAAAACGAAGCGATAACGAACCATTCTGGAGCAACTTAAAAACGAAATGAATTTTTCAATTCGTTTAGTAAATGCTTTGTATTTCGTTATGTATTCGTTTCGTTATTGGTTTGAGGTCGTTTCGTTATTATTTCCGCATGTCTGGGGCAAGTTTTATAGTTGTTTTTTGTTTAATTTGTGAAAAAAAATTATAATATCACACCAACAGTCAACAACAGAGGGAGAGGGAAGCTTCAGAAGATTTTTTAGCGTATTGTGTGATCGCAGCCGCCATTAACAAATCGATTCGTTATTGTTTCGTTATTGTTTTGTAATTTTTTTACCATTTACGAAATTTCGTAAATATTGAACTTTTTTAAAGGAAAATTTCGGAATTCTTTTAAATATCGAAACGCAAAAAACCCCAAAAAACGAATCGATTTTAGAAACAATTTTTTCCGTTGTTGCCCAGGCCTAGTGTCTACAACAAAACGGACCTTACTTAAAAAAATACCCCTCGTATTTTGCACTGTTTATTTTACTTGATTGGTTTATTTATTTTATTGTGATGTTATTTTGTTGTTTATATTTGATGTTGCTGTAATGCATTGCTGGGCTTGGCCTCATGTAAGCCGCTCCGAGTCCCCTTTGGGGAGATGGTGGCCAAGGATAAATAAAGTTGTTGATCATCCTCATCCTCATCCTTAAAGCCTGCAGGCCAGGCCACTGCAGATACGATTCTGACATGATGCCTGTGGGTTCTCCGACAGGGATTCCACCCCAAGAAAGGAACGTGGCGGCCACAGAGTCGAAGCAAAGAGCAGAAATGGAAGAGGAGTTGGAACAAGCTTTGGAACAAATTCTAGAGAATGCACAAAACACAGCTCTAGACCAAAGAACTGCGGTGCCGCTCCCTAAGTCCCCAACACGCGAGCATTGAGTCCGTGGCTGGAGCTTCGACGTGAGCAAAGGAGGGAGGCTTCAGACTTGAGGCAGCAGCGCACCACTGCTGGAGCGCCAGCAGTTCCGCACAGAGCCAAACGAATGCCAGGCCTCCACTCACTGTGGCTCCCAAATTGGTCAATGGCCTTTCCAGCAGGGATTGGTGACGTCTACGCTTCTGCACGTCTTCTTGGTTGTCCCTTTTCACCTTTCGCTCTTGTGTCCTCCCATGTAAGTGCCCAGTATTCCCATGGTTCAGGTGACGGAGGCCAAAAACAGAACTGTACTAGAAACGGGCTACTTCCAGCTGCAGTTGTCTAGCTGGCCCCCGATATCGTAGATGTGAAGATGGATAGTGCCAGAAATTGAGAACCACCAGCAAGAGGAGGGCAGGGGAATCATTTGTGCACACTCACCTTGCCAGCCTTGCATTACGTTTCAGGAGGTTGGCGCTTAGCCCGTGGTGGAGTGGACCGGAAAAGCTAAATGCGTGAATGCCAAGTTCAGCCACAACGCAAAGTGGTCAGTCTCACATTGACAATCTTCCTCCTTTCAGCCTATATCGTATCCGTTCCTCTGGTCCTACTGCCTTTGGCTAGCTCCCCTCATCGCATGGTGGTTCTTTGAGCGGTCACCCATGCCCTCACACAAATGGGTTTGTGCCTGTGCAGAGGCTCAATTCAGGATGTTCCAGAAGGGACAGGGTGGTGGGAATACCTGTCCCCTTCCCACATGTTCTCACCGGCCAAGGTACGATCTCCTCCATGTTGAAATCTACTGTGGAACATTGCAGGACCCAGAAAAGCGGAAGGAGGATGGGTCTGTGTGAAGCAAGAACCAGTTACAGGTCACCAGTGTGTTCTTCTTGGGCTCTGGGCCTCATACAAATGGGCTGCTACCAACTTTACTAACAGATGGGGGGTCAGGTCACCAAAGAATAGATGGTAGGACCAAAGTTGACACCTACCCTAGATCTACATTCCATTTGGCAGTGCAGAAGGAAGGAAGGAAGGAAGGAAGGAAGGAAGGAAGGAAGGAAGGAAGGAAGGAAGGAAGGAAGGAAGGAAGGAAGGAAGGAAGGAAGGATAGATACGTTTTATTGATTGGCCTATTGGCCGTATCAAAACATTTAACACATAACACAATTAACACATAGTCATACATAGTCATACATACAACATACAACCCTCGGTATAAAAGGAGTTAAAATAAACAAGCTATTAACAAGATCTCGTTCAGGTCAAATGTCTGTGTCACCTCCACAGTTTACCCCAATTGATTCTAAATGTGCAATTCTCAGCTGTGTTGCTTTGAATAGAAAAAGGGCTGTGGAAGGAAGGAAGGAAGGAAGGAAGGAAGGAAGGAAGGAAGGAAGGAAGGAAGGAAGGGAGGAAGGGGTCAGAGACCAGGTCGCAGCTTTGCCTCCGTCTGAAATGGAGCGTGCACAGTCCATTTGGAAATCTCTGCGAATGCACTTGTTTAAGGGCAGCAGACAGAAGGGATAAGAAAAAGGAGGAAAGGGGAAAAAGTGGCAAGGGATGATGCTACTCAACAAGAGAACCATCTGAAGAGAAGCTGTTCTACTGACAGAGGAAAAGAACGGGAGGGCAATCTTCTCAGTGAGCCACAGGACCTGCGTGGCAGAACGAGAGAGGACTGGTGTCCCCACCAAGCTTTCCAGCTCTGGAAAATTCCAAACTGAGCTTCTGCATAGGCACAAATCCATTTGTGTGAGGCACAGAGACCACAAAGAAGGCTCTACATTCGCGTCAATTATCCACTGATGTCAGTGAGGTGTTTGGCATGAACGAAGCAGGAGCAGTGTGTGTGTGTGCGTGCGTGTTTTTTACCACTTTCAGCAAGTTAAAAATACTGGCATCCCAGCCCTTCCATTCCACAATTAAATGAGGATAATTTAAATCTGCCGAATTGCTCTCTTCTCATTTCCTGTATTAGTAATTTGCTTCTTAATATGTGCAAGATCCAGCAGTGCCTTGCTGTGGACAGGGTTGGGAGGAAGTGGCGATGCTCAGGTTCCTGCAAAGGGCATGAGCTGGACTTGTTACCCTGCTATTTTCTGGTGCTTCTCATCTATTCTACTGTAAAATTATTAATCACGGACCCACAGATGGCTATTCAGTCTTTTGAAACATCATCCTAAAATAGCCATGTTTTCCTAAGGCATTTGCTTTAAAGAGGCTTGTGGGTGATTACTTTTCACAGTATAAGTGACATAAAATCTTTCCTAGATGCAAAGGAAGGGCGAATATACGTTTTGCAGCACTGAGAATCTACAGCTGGTCAAGGCCACTGAGTGCAAGCTTTCTCGTGTGGGCACATTCCAAAAAAGAAATGCAGTCGTCACAAAGATGATCGACATGTGCTTTTAGTTCTGTTTCCTACAGCAAAATGCTTTGGCTATAGGAAATTCGTGATCAAAATGGCTTCAGTAAACTGCAGTTGCTCATAGCCCTGCTCGCCTCGGAGAAGGGATACATTGCAGAATTCTTTCACAGCCCCGTTTTGTAATCCGCACACACGCCAACTGACATCTGACAGGGAGGGAGAGTAATCTGGCGTAAGAACACAACTGCCAAACTCCTACATAGATGCAGAGAGAACCGAGCTCTATGTATTGTTCTTGGGTATCCACCATCCATTACCAGGTGATTATTGCATGTATATTTAATAAATATTATAGCACAAATGGCTGGTTTTCTTTACACATTCAGTCCTTTTTAAAAGCAGAGGACCATAGAAATGTTTTCTGTTTTCAACTTCGGAACCATGTTTGATTTTCTGTGCTCAGCCATGGAAAGGGCACAAAGGTATATTTTCTATGACGGCGATGTTGTTGTTTTTCTAATTTGTTTTGTCTCCAAAGCATTTTATCAAGCATGTAAACTATATGAAGTATTTTGTAACTAAATGCAACAGGGAAATGATCAGATCAATTAAAGATAAAAGCTATCCAATTGAGAGTTGATGATTTCACCATCATCTTCTTGCATTCCAGTATTCTGACAAATGCTTAATGGCAGATACAACCTATGACCGCTTACAGCTAGGAAAAGAACTGTAACAAAACCACGGACATACCCTTTTGTGCCAAAAGTTCAGGAGCCATTCCATTATGCACTTGGGCCATCATGGAAATAGATCCCAATTTCTTTATGCATGTAAACAAACAGCAAATTCAAATTCAATATGAATCTTAATAACGATGAAAACATTATAACAAAGGAGTTCAAGCAAAGCACATCTGAAATGGAGAGGACTCATCAGTGAAGACTACCGGCCTTGTGCATTGGTGAAAACCCAACAGGCCCACCTCAGCAATGCTCTTGATATCCTAAAAAACAAAATAGGAGATCATATGTAAATGGCTGAGATAGACTGAACATTCCTGCCTATTAATATCCCTATGTTCAGAAATATGACTGTTTAGCTCTCCCTGCACTGCCCACTTCCCTGTAGTCCCCTTGCTCATTCATTCATTATTTTCCGCACTTGTATCCCTTCCTTCTCACCCCGAAGTGGACTCAGAGCGGCCTTACAAAGGCAACAATTCGATGCCCATATACACATAAATAAACAAATGCATTAAAATCCAAAAAAAAAACCCCATCAACATTAAAACATCAATTAAAATCACACAATCCAAATGATATTCTTGGGCCAATCCAAGTCGTCATTATGTTATTTATAACATCCTATTGCAATTAGCCCCTGGTGGCGCAGTGGGTTAAAGCACTGAGCTGCTGAGCTTGTTGATCGAAAGGTCGCAGGTTCGATTCCGGGGAGCGGCGTGAGCTTCCGCTGTCAGCCCTAGCTTCTGCCAACCTAGCAGTTCGAAAACATGCAAATGTGAGTAGATCAATAGGTACCGCTCTGGTGGGAAGGTAACAGCGCTCCATGCAGTCATGCCGGCCACATGACCTTGGAGGTGTCTATGGACAACGCTGGCTCTTCGGCTTAGAAATGGAGATGAGCACCACACCCCAGAGTCAGACATGACTGGACTTAATGTCAGGGGACTACCTTTACCTTTACCTATTGCAATTAGCATTCCACCTTTCCCCTTGTATTGGATCCAAGGCAACATGTAGGCCATTAAAAACTGGGTAAATCTTAAAAACTGGGTTGTTGTAGGTTTTTTGGGCTGCATGGCCATGTTCTAGAAGCACTCCCTTCTGACATTTTGCTTGCATCTATGGCAGGCGAAACATCAGGAGAGAATGCTTCTAAAAAATGGCCATACAGCCTGAAAAACCTACAACAACCTAATGATTTTGGCCAGGAAAGCTTTCGACAACAGCTTAAAAATTATTTGTATAAAAGTTTAAAAAAACAGTTAGACAATTGCATGGTCAAAAACACCAAGTACCTCTATTCTACAAGAAGTTGATATTGTTCCTTTGGACAACAGCCAAAGAGGCACTTTTGGACACCACTAACATCTAGCCCCTCCACCTCTGAATCTCAAGTTTAATTACCTGAGTTAGTTACTAACCTTGTAGAGCGCACTTGAGAGCAGACTTCAGGTGTTGGTGGTTCATATGTCACGTGAAAAGGGAGTCTTCTCACACGTTCCTGCAAAAAAGGGAGGGAAACAGCTCATGTTTGCTCACTGGTTATACTTTACAAAGATTACTAGCGATGAGGGAGAATAAGTAGCCCTCCCTGTATGTTATTATACTGCAACTCCCACAGCAAATGGTGAGGAATGATGGGAGCTTGAATCTGATTGAGCTGCAATACAGAGGCTTCATGCTCAAATGTCAGTTCATGTAACTTGTTCAAGAGCGAATTCTAAAGTCATGGTTGGCAAAATGAAACTGGGAGAGGAGAGTAAAAAGATTAACCTTTATCAAGCAGCTCTTGGAAACCTTTACCTTTACTATAAAACTACAAAAAGTAAAATGCTACAAACAGACATATTTCTCTTTCCCTTAGATGAGAGGTTTACCTCTTCTGGAGCTCCAATTTGTTGTTTTGGACGTCCATTAGTACCTCCTGCTGCCCCTTGATTCCTCTCACATTCCTGTCGTCTCTCTGTACATCTGCAGAGGTGTTGGTCTCTGTTGGACTCCATGGCTGGATGATGTTGGGCTTCAATCTCCTCAGTCCGGCTCTTCTTGGAAGTGCTTTCAAAATTTAAGGGAGGTTTCCAAACCACCATTTTATCTGACTTGTTAGACTTGGGAAATGCTCTGGTACAAGTTTGCCTTGCAGCTTTTTGTCTGGCATGAGTTGGAATGGTGAACGTCTCATGGTTATCTTCATCTAAAATCACACGTTTCCGTTTCTTTGCCACAGCTTTCCCACCTGGAGCCGGAGCTCCTTCCGTAGCCTCTGTCGCTTTATTCTTCTTTAAACCTTTTGCATTACCTTCCACTGTCTTTTCAGACAAGGGCCCACGAGAGGCATCGTTCACCAAAGGAGGATGGCCTGGAGAGTACATAGTGGCGTTAGAATATGAATTTTTGAGAGGCTGGGCACAGGGAATGCTCTCATTACTATCTGCCCTTTTGCTGGTCTCATGGACAGTGTTTGGCTCAAGAGGAGTGGAATCTTGACAGGCTGATTCCTTGAGGAATGCCTTCTTGTGATATGGAAATGCTGTTGGCTCAACCTGCTCAGAACTACAAGGCTCCAGAAAATCTGGGGTACAGCTGCTGGAACATGGGGCCTCTTCCTCGGTGGTTCTGGTCAGCAGCACCTGCTGTGCGTGCGAAGGGCCCGGTGGGGTGCCAGATTTATCTACCAAAGCACAAAAAGAAAAAAAACACACACACTTTTTTGAGGTACACACGAGGGCAAAACGTTAAAACATATGAGCTTTAAGCTATCCTAACCCTAGGGAACAAACATGCATCACCCTGCTCATGTTCAATTTGTGATATTACTCACTACTGGAAGAAGTCAAAGTCATTCCTGGAAAAATGTCCCAAGGATTTTCTAAGGTGCCATTCTGACTTCCAGATTCCGCTGGGAAGAATAATATTACAGCTAAATCAATACAAACAATTCCCCAGAAAAGGATCAGGCATTGCAAAAGATCTGAAAAGCCACCTCTTGCATGGAGACAATCTCTGTCATCAAAGTGGGACAAAACCACCTTCCCCACCTAAACTTCTTTGTGGCACATCATGGGAAGGCTTTCAAATCAAGGGAATAAAATAATTCTAAGATCACCTGAAATTTAACTGGCAATCTGGGGTTTGTGTGCTGCTCCTGCTTCGAGAATAATAATAATAATAATAATAATAATAATAATAATAATAATAATAACAACAACCCTTTATTTGTACCCCGCTAACATCTCCCGAAGGACTCTGTGCGGCTTACAAGAAACTAATGACCTACTAAAAGGCTAAAATTGGCTAAAAAGACTGTTTTGCTTGCAATCCACAAGCTAACACGTTTGCACAATTATGAGTGTTTTTCCTATTATTGCAAAGATGCTGCTCAATAGAAACAATGAGTATGAGAAAAGTAGCCAGTAACGAGATCAGGAGCGAGGGGGGAAAATGAACGACTTAACTATTGTAATACCCCACTAGATATCATGGGTCCACTAAAGTTCAACAACATCTGGAAGGCAACAGTTACTTAACAATTAAATACAAACTTAATCATTTGCCTGATTTCAGGAAAAGCTCAACTGTAGATAGGAATGAAGAACTGAAGAAACCTCTCCTTATGGAGAAATTTTCAGTTATGGTCTTCCAGACAGACCACGCACAAAAAACCTCAGTACTTAATACTTACCACTGAGAAAGGAAGCAGAGCTCTTGTCATCACCTTGACTGCAACTACTAGTATCAGAAGCATCTTGACATTTCTCTGGAAAACAAAGAAGGATCAGAGTTTCCTCATTCATTCAACCCAAATGACATGATTCAGAACCATCCATTTCAAGAACCCTACTGGCTTGATGTACACTTTAGTGTGGGAGCTAAAAACACATAAAGCTACACCATCATTATCAAAGGAGGCTACACCTTCTTTTAGAAGAGGCTGCCTAAACAAGAATGACAAATACACGGAATCAGTGTTGATATCAAAAATGACCTGGTGAAGCATTTGTCTGAAGCACCTGTCAACATTAACAAACGACTTTTAGCCCTCCAAATTAATCTTGCCAAAAACCAGCAGGCGACTATCATAAGCGTCTATGCGCCAACACTAGATGCAGGTGAAGATATCAAGGAAAATTCTACTGTTAGCTGTACACCATCACTCTTGCCCGTGTATGATTGTTTTTCAAGGGCAGACTCTTGGCTGAGGGTCCGTAAATGACTGTGAAGACCTATTCTAGATCCAAATGACCCTTCACAATGAAAACATAGATTTCCAGATGGAAGGTGGTCACAAGGGTTAGCTTGACGTCCCTTTCGTTTGGCATATTTCTTCCTTTTGCCCTCTGTTCACACTATTGGTAACTACTGACCTCCAGTTACAACATTCAAGTGCCAGAGCTTCCCAATTCTTGATGTTTATACTACATTTTTAGGTTAGCTTTATCCCCTCTTAAAATATCTTTTGCTGCCATTCCATTTTCTGTTCTTAAATAGAGAGTCGGGTAACTGCTTTTCTGAGACGGCCTATCAACTACTCTCAGCAACTGTGCACAATACCTATCAGTAAAGGAATCTGTGATTATTTTAATGATAGCAAGATGTTATGTTTACATGGATCCTGTGAATTCTAACATGTTCTGTCACCGCTGGGCTTGAAACGAAGTGCTTTTAAAACAGGACGTGCAACTTTAGCCCAACAGGAAGCCAGGGGGCCCAAAGAGAAGCCCTTAGAGAATTTCCCCCATTAAACAGTCTTTAGAAGGCTTGAGCTTAAATACAACAAAGTCTTTTATTGATGAACAGTTAAACAGAAACTTCTTTTGTCTTCAAAGGTTAAACAAATGCTTCCAGGTTTCAAACAACTGGTGGCTTCTAATTGTTTCTTTGCTTTACTTCCAAGGAAAATCCCTTTCCAAACTTCTCCCAGGCTAACTGTGAACATAAACCTGACTGATGTGGATCCACTGCCGGGCTGAACTGCGTCTCAAAACCGAGTGGACCTACCAGTAGGCCTGTAGTCACTTAGTTGGAGTTCTTGATGTTTAAAGCTGTTATTCCCTCCGAAATTCCTCAGGGCTGTAAGGCTGTTTCCCTGGGAACCTTTGGGAATCTTTAGATGGTCTTAAGACTGTTCTCCCCCGGGAAGTCTTAAGGGTTGAAGCCTTTGTACAGGAGAAAGTCTGTACACGTCCTGTATATTGACTTCCTAGCTGAGACTAACTGAAAAATGGCCCCCTTCCCTTTCCAATTGCCCTGAGCAAGGGGCGGGACCAAACTCAACGATGATGGACAGGTGGCCAGCCCTAGAACTGCAACCAAAAGAAGCCACCTATCTGCAGAGTCCCTGAAACTTAGGACTGCAAACAAACATTCAATGCAAAGCAAACAAAATTGGAGCTCCTGGTACAGCTGTACCAGAACAAACAAGATGTTGGAAATGTCAAGTATACACCTTTCGAAGAATCATAGAATCATAGAATCAAAGACTTGGAAGAGACCTCATGGGCCATCCAGTCCAACCCCCTGCCAAGAAGCAGGAATATTGCATTCAAATCACCCCTGACAAATGGCCATCCAGCCTCTGCTTAAAAGCTTCCAAAGAAGGAGCCTCCACCACACTCCCTCCGGGGCAGAGAGTTCCACTGCTGAACAGCTCTCACAGTCAGGAAGTTCTTCCTAATGTTCAGATGGAATCTCCTCTCTTGTAGTTTGAAGCCATTGTTCCGCGTCCTAGTTTCCAAGGAAGCAGAAAACAAGCTTGCTCCCTCCTCCCTGTGGCTTCCTCTCACATATTTATACATGGCTATCATATCTCCTCTCAGCCTTCTCTTTGTAAAGCCTTGGGAGCAAATACAGCTACTTCTGGTCACCACAATATCTCAGGACCAAATACAGCTGCTTCTGGTCACCACAATATCTCCACTTCATGAATTGAAACACAGAGAGCTTAAATTGCCATGAAAACTATGCTATGAAGTTGTATGGATTATTTAATACTCCAACATAAGTAGCCTTGCCTTTGAATTAGGATCACTGGCAAATCGTCTTCACCCATGGACAAGAACATGGATGAAGAATCTCTCATTCTCCAGATGTCATCACACAACTCCCATCATTCATAGCGATGGCTTTCCCTGACTGGGACTTAGAGGAGTTCAAAGCCCATCAATACTGGCATGATCAGTTTAACACCGGTGAAGTAAAATAATCTTCCACACAGTGGTTCCAACACTCACTTTGTGGATATGACTTGCGAAGTATTTCTTCGTTTTCTGCACTGATTACCAGGAACTTTGCTGGTACCATAAAAGTATTCTGGTGCCCCTGAAATGAAAACTGTTAGTCAGCTTCTGCTTTACTCAACATAGTATTTTAGAGAGTAACACACTCCTAGTCAATGCTTAACAAAACTAGAGGTTCTGCTTGACATTCCACTGAACTAGAAATGAATGAACCCTGAAGAACAAGGCTGAGCCACTTATGGCAGCAAAAACTCTATCGTATCTATGGATTTGAGCCAAAGACAGATCCAATATCAACTTCATTGCTAAAAATAGAAGCTAAACAAGTTTTGATATGCAAGCTTCTCTGTCTACAACTATCTAGCCCAGAACTTTGTAAACATTTCATGTTGGTGACACACACATACATGCATCATTTTATACGTACATCTTATAAGAGATAAGGACACATGTGTTAGCTGTAATAATAGAATGCATGGAGACACAGCATATCTCATGAAAACCTTTCATTTTTATATTTAAAAACATGTGGTTTATTGCTTTTTCACATCAATTTATAGCAGTGGTTTTCAACCATTTTAATGTCATGACCCCTTAATACAGCTCCTCATATTGTGGTGACCCCCAACCATACAATTATTTTTGTTGTTACTTCATAACTGTAATTTTGCTACCGTTATTAATTGTAATGGCGCTCCATGCAGTCATGTTGGCTACATGACCTTGGAGGTGTCTATGGACAACGCCTGTTCGACTTAGAAATTGAGATAAGCACAAACCACGCCCTAGAGTTGGACATGACTACACTTAATGTCAGAGGAAACCTTTACTATGAATCATAATGTAAATATCTGATATACAGGTTATATTTTCATTCACTGGACTAAATTTGGCACAAATACCCGATACGCCCAAATTTGAATACTGATGGGGTTGGGGGGATTAATTATGTCATTTGGGAGTTGTAGCTCCTGGGATTTATAGTAAACCTATATTCAGGTTCCACCAACGATGACATTGAACCAAACTTGGCACACAGAACTCCCATGACCAAGAGAAAATACTGGAAGGCTTTGGTGGGAATTGACCTTGAGTTTTGGAGTTGTAGTTCACCTACATCTAGAGAGCACTGAGGATTCAAACAATGATGGATCTGGACCAAACTTGGCATGAAAACACGCCCAAATTTGAATACTAGTGGGAGTTTGGGGGAAATAGACCTTGACATTTGAGAGTTGTAGTTGCTGGAATTTATAGCTCACCTACAATCAAAGAGCATTTCTGGACCTCACCAATGATAGAATTGGGTCAAACTTCCCACACAGAACCCCCATTAGGAACAGAAAATACTGTGTTTTCTGATGGTCTTTGGCGACCCCTCTGACAACCCCTCGCGACCTCCTCCTGCCCCCCTGGGTCCTGACCTCAATTTGAGAAACGCTAACTTAGATGGGTTTTTTACGTTCGCGTGACACACCTACACGCTGCACCTGACACTCTACTGTGTTGCAACACATGGAAAGCTCTGATCTAGCCACTTCCTGAGGGTTTCTGATTCCATCCCAATCTCTATGATTTGTGTTGGTATGTCACAGAAGACAATTAAGACAGACCTTATCTCGTTTGCGTTCCACTTGCCATTTGGTTTCAGGATACACAGCCAACTGCTCAGAATTCAGCTGATGGGTGGAACTGAATAAATCGAGGCAATCCCTGACATTTTGTTTCATAGTGTCGAGTTCATCCTCTTCCAACTCTTGCAGTATTTGAGAAAAACCTGATGCTTAAATAGAAAAAAAGGCATGCGTCATAGTAAATAGTTCACAAATCTGATGCATAAGCATAAGACTACAGACCATAAACAATAAACCAGTCTTAAAACTAAAAATCAGACAGACTTTTCTATTTAGCTTTTTGTACGTGCTCTGACCACAAGATATTTTAAACTGTAGTGTATAGCAGTGTTGCAAGGTAAAGGCAACAAAGAAGAAATCTTGCAAAAAAGAAGTGGGATTCAATGACATTGCTGTGCCTATCGCCACTTAAAAGGTCATTTGGAGGTGAGACCAGGTGAGCAAGACTGTTCTTGCTTGAATATTTGAAACCTGTGATTTCTCAGTTCTAGAAAGAACACCTTGAACTCTTTTTGACTCTGATTAAATGACATTATTCTTAAATATAACTTGTAAAGCCTAAATCTGAGGGCTTGTAGGACGCTGAGGACTTGTACTTTATGGTTTTATTTGTTTATTGGTTTTATATTGTTTATATTATATGTAATGTTATTTTGTGGACCATTGATTGCCATCTGTAAACCGCCTCGAGTTGCCTCCGGGCTGAGAGGGGTGGTATACAAATATAGTAGATCAATCAATCAATCAAGAGATACAAAATGATCTGACAGAAAAGGAGTGCTCCTTTGCATACACCAATCAATTACACAACCCAACCAAAAAAATCTTGGTGTCTTGGATTTTAGACGCCTACTCCTCAGGTTTTCTGTGGCACTGATTCAAAAAATTGGATAGACTACATCAGCTCTAGTTTTTTAGATAAGGTTGTCATGATTCTTTATGGGGTACAGATGAAGACTGGCATAGAGTGTATGTTCTGTATCTCAGAATGAGAGCTGATAAGGGAAAACTTGGGCCATTTTTGGAATCAGCAGGTCAAAGTATATAAAATATACCCAGAAATAGGTCTAACATTTGAGGGACCAAAATGTGTGTTGGCCAGTGTTATGTTTTAAAGCAGTGCTTCTTAACCTTTTCTTTACCACAAACCACCAAGATTATCTCAAGGTTATTTTAAATTGCTGATTCAGGGCCTTCAAATTTGGAGAAAAGGTTGAAATTTAAAAAGTGCACTCTATTATAATATTTTATTGGAATGTTTTCATACAGCAACAACACCTGAACACCAAAACGTTGCCTAACATTAATGAGAAGGCCAGTGCTGCATTCTACTTGCAGGCCTTGTTCAATAACTGAAAAGTGTATTGTGAGTTGTTACTCTACATTTTCCAAACCGTTTTAATACATATTTTTAAAGATAAAAAGAGAAGGAAATGATTTTTTTTCACAAAAGGATGTTGTTTATGAAATCCAACAATACTTTCACAGTCCCCTTTGATAGTTTGTTAAGTGAGCCCCAAAACTTGGAAGGGACTATTCTTTGAATTGTAGTTTCAAAGCACCATCCGTGGATGTTTTTATGAGCTTGTCTTCCTGTGTTGCTGTGAGCCCCTCTAGTTCATGCACATTAACTGAAAATGGATATCAAATCCAGTTTTCGCTTGCATCCAGAAAAGGGAGATATGCACCTACCTGGAATGGACCTGCTTTACTAAAAAGTATAGTTAACCCTCTGGATTTGTGGCACCATGTGGACAACACTAAATTTAAATGCTGCTACAATTGTGGTTTCTGGCTATAAGCAAGAAATGTCATGTGCTTCTTCTCAACCACTTGCATGTTCTCACTGCGTGAAGAAGTAGCAAGTGCTGAGTGTGTGTCTGTGTGTGTATGTGTATGTAGGTAAAGGTTTCCCCTAGACATTAAGTTTTGTCGAGTCCGACTCTGGTGGATGATGCTCATCTCCATTTCTAAGCCGAAAAGCTGATGCTGTCCGTAGAGACCTCCAAGGTCATGTGGCTGGCAAGACTGCATAGAGCGCCGTTACCTTACCGCTGAAGCGGTACCTATTGATCTACTCACATTAGCATGTTTTCAAACTGCAACGTTGGCAGAAGCTGGTGCTAACAACGGGAACTCATCCCGTTCTGCGGAAATGTGTGTATGTATGTGTGTGCGCATGCATGTGTGTGTGTTTTAACAGTTACTTTCATAACCTTTGAACAGCAAGAGATATTGTAATGAAATGATGTCCACCACTAGCAAAAGACTCCTGCTCTTTTGAAATCATCCTGTCTCTCACTTTCTTTCTCTTTTCATTTTGAACTGCTAAAGTCTTCAAACCTTATGGACATTGCAGCCCCACAGAAGCTATGGGCCTCAAGTTAAGAACTGCCATTTATTATTATTATTATTATTATTATTATTATTATTAACTTTATTTATACCCCGCAAAATCTCCCGAAGGACTCGATGCGGCTTACAAAGGCCAAGGCCGCCAACAACAACAAAATACAAATATCACAGTAAAACTCATAAGCAAATAATAAACGTCAAGTAAAACAATAAAACACTAAAAACAATGACATCATGACGCATTTAAAACCTAAGGCCGGGCCAAATGTGATGGACAGAATTTAAAAGTGCTGAACTTGACAGGAGGTATGTAGAGGTTTTTGGAGGTAGGTGCAATGTGCAAACAATCCTAAAACTAACAAAGTGCATTTGGGACATGATGCCAGGCATTTCCTATTCTGGAAAGGCACACTGGAACAGCCAGGTCTTCAGGCTCTTCCTAAAGATTGCCAACGTTGGGGCTTGTCTGATGTCCTTGGGGGGAGAGTTCCAGAGTCGTAGGACCACCACAGAGAAGGCCCTGTCCCTCGTCCCCACCAAACGCGCTTTAAAGTAGTAGGGGAGAGTTTTTTAAATACTAAAGCATTAAAAGGAGGGGAAAGGGCAGTTTATAGAATGACGCAGAGTTGCAGGCATTCATTTCATATCAATAAGTATCATCGCTCAACCACCATAAGTATTTTACGAAAAAGTTGAAAGCACTCATTATACCATACCAGAATTATTATACCAGGGCTGCATGGCGAAGGTTTTCCTGCAATATGCAAACAAAAAAAGAAACCAGAATTAAACACAATAGCCTTGTTAAACCTTCAAATCTGTTTCCTATTATTGGATAGTTCTGGTGTGGAAAGCATGTAACCTTCCACATGATGATGGAATGTAACTGCCAGCATTCCTCGCCATGAGCTCTGCTGATCAGTAATAGTCCAACATCAGTTGATCACCTGATTGTCACCTTTGTCCCAAATTGTTAAATTTTTCCTGAATATCCCCATTTATTTATTATTCCTTTAAAAAACAGTTATATGAATGATTAGAAAAACACTAGAAAAAAGTGGAAGGCATGGTGGAAAGGAGAAGGTGAACCAACTGTTTTGCTTAAGCCAACACTACTATTCAGCAACGCAAATCCCAGTTTCCTGCTTCTTGGCAGGGGGTTGGACTGGATGGCCCATGAGGTCTCTTCCAACTCTTTGATTCTATGATTCTTCTTTGACTTATCATTATAAAAAATTCATTTTTCCTTGATTTCAATCCTCCCCAGCCTGAACTATCTAGCAAGGTTTTGAGGGTGCCGCCATTGCACAGGCATCAATGGGACCATTTGCTGGATCATCAGAACCAAGTATCTTTTGTCACCTGGCAAGACACACAACAGTGCAGGCAGATAGGGAAGGGCAGAAAACAACCCAGCTGTTTCATAATCACCACAGTCTAATAAAATCCCATGCTCTCCCTCCTGTTCCTCGTATATGGACTTATGTAGTGAGAACCTAAAATATTGTGTATGCTGAATAAGGGTTCCAAAAGGATTTTAAAATCCACAAAATGCAAAATAGGATGTGCATTGGTATCGTTATTACTAACTTTAAACTCACCCACATACCAAGCAATAAAAACCCATAGTGAGGTTGCATACTTACTGCCATAATTCCTTTATCCTCTTTAGCACAGATGGCACTTGGTTACTAGAAAGAAATGACATCTTAGCATTTCTAGTTCATCTCAAAATCCATAATTTTGGCCCCAAAACCTTCCCTAGAGTTATGCATGAGTATATACACGACACATATATAAATCACAAGACTCTCATCATCAAAGGTAGGAAAAGAATGGTTTATACCAGGCATGGGCAAACTTTGGCCCTCCCTCCAGGTGTCTTGGACTTCAACGCCCGCCATTTCTAACAGCTTCAGGACCTGAGGGTGTTAGGAATGGTGGGAGTTGAAGTCCAAAACACCTGGGGGGAGGTCCAAAACTTGCCCATGCCTGGCTTCTACTGATTTAGGGTATTATAGATTTACGACTTTCTGCCTCAGGATGCAGTGGTGAGTTAGGTAGAACCTGATTCAGCAGTATGGATGGTATTTTCAAGCCAGACTACAGTTCAAAGTGTGCACACAAAACATACACTTTTAATCACTGAATCACAGTGTTTTCTCTTTTTGGCAGGCTTTTCTGAACAGAATTGAGAGCGGAATTTTACATTTAAATGATGTACACTGAAAAAAGTGACAGAAAAAGACAGAAAAATTCATCAGAAGGAATAAACCAAAGCATCTCAGCATTTTTTCTAAAGCCACCGTTTTGTTTTGTTTTTTTGTTTTTTTCTGGGCAGACTGCCTTTCCTTTGATCATTATTCTTTCCAAATTTCTGCTGAGTGACCTGACTGTGCTTCACTTAATTAATTAATTCATTAATTTTATTATTTGAACGTTTATACCGCCACTCCCCTGGGGCTCGGAGCAGGCTAAAATCTGACACAATTTAAAAATAATTTAAAACAATTTAAAAACAGCAATATCAAAGATCAAAGTCTTGTCGAAACAGGTGTGTCTTACATGCCCTGTGGAAAACTGACAAGTCCCGCAAGGCACGGACTTCAGGTGGCAGAGTATTCCAGAGCGATGGTGCCACTGCTGTCAAGGCTCTGCGCCTGGTTGCTGTTAGACGCAAGGTCTTGACACTGGGAATTTCCAACAGATCTTGGTCCTCAGAACGGAGGGATCTCTGGGGTTGGTAGGGGGTGAGGGGGTCCCTCAGGTACATCGGCCCCAGACCATGCAAGGCCTTAAAGGTGAGTACCATCCCTTTGAAAGTGATCCGGTGCTCAATGGGTAACCAGTGCAGCTGCAGTCAGATTGGGGTGATGTGGCATCTCATCGGAATTCCCGCAAGAAGCCGAGCAGCTGCATTTTGCACCAACTTGAGCTTCCGGATCACCGACAGAGGAAGGCCAATGTAGAGGGCGTTACAGTAGTCCAGTCTTGAGGTGACCGTAGCCTGGATCACCGTAGCCAGGTCGTCCCTGGACAGGGAGGGGGCCAGCCGTCCAGCCTGCCGCAGGGGAAAGAAAGAAGGCAGTTCTGCTCATGGCGGAGACCTGGGCCTCCATCGTCAGCAGAGGGTCCACAAGGACTCCCAGGCTCTTGACCAACGATGATGGGCGTAGCGCCTCGCCATCCAGGGTAGGCAGCTGGATGTCCCCACTGCCCGGTTGACCCAGCCATAGGATCTCCGTCTTTGCTGGGTTCACCCTCAACCTGCTGGCACGCAGCCATCCAGTCACGGCCTCGAGGCACTGATGGAAACAATCGGGTACAGAGTCCGGTCGGCCTTCCATCTTCAGCACCAGCTGAGTGTCATTGGTGTACTGGTCACACTCCAGCCCAAAACCTCGAACCAGCTGAGCAAGTGGTCGCATAGAGATGTGAAACAAGAGAGGGGAGAGAATGGCCCCCTGAGGAGGAACCCCACAAGAGAGAGAGAGGGGACCTCTCGGAGACCAGGCCTCCCCTCTCCACTCGCTGTCCACGGTTGTGAAGAAAGGAGGATGGCCACTCTAAAGCTCTCCCCCTGACTCCAGCAACAGCAAGGCGGTGGTGGGTCAAAAGATGGTGGTCGGCTGTGTCAAATGCTGCTGTGAGATCCAATAACAGAAGCAGCGCCGACCTGCCCTGTGGTGTAGATTTCTCATTTCAGTAAAATATGATATAAATTTATTTGAAAGGCCTTTTTCCTCCCCCCCCCCCCCAAACTATAGATGTGTGTATGGGTATCTACCTGCCTGCTTTGTGTCATAAAGAGAGAAGAAGAGAGACTATGTATAAGGGAGATCGGAAAAAGTCTCACCAGTCCCGCTGATTCATTTCCTGCCTTCTTCTCATGGCTGCCACCTGGAAACAACTGAGGGCGAGGTAGAATTCACAATCCTCCTAAAAGTGAAACAAAGGCACAGTTAGAGATCTTGTGCCTGCATCATGCATCCCTTCCAAATAAAACAAACCCCATTCTCCTCAAGGTTGACGCAAAAGCATGAAAGCATGAAAGCAGTCCCCAAGTTATGAACAAGACAGGTTCTGTCGGTTCCATCCATCTCACCTGTCATGCTCAGCATTTTAACATTTTAATCATTACATTTGGCCCGGCCTTAGTTTTAATCATGTAATGAAGTGGCATTGTGTTGTTATTGTATATTTTTTGTATGTTAACACATGTTGTGAACCGGTCCGAATCCCTCTTTGAAGGTGAGAGGGTCGGTATATAAAACCTCGAAATAAATAAATAAATAATAAATGTGTCGTGGTGTTATTGTCTAATGTTTATTGCTTGTTTATTGCTATTGTTTTAATGTTTATTGCTTTGTTTTATGAGTTTATTTATTGTTGTATTTGTTATGCTGTTGTCTTATTGATGTGTTGGGCCTCGGCCTCTTGTAAGCCGCACCGAGTCCTTCGGGAGATGTTAGCGGGGTTTCATAGAATCATAGAATCAAAGAGTTGGAAGAGCCCTCATGGGCCATCCAGTCCAACCCCATTCTGCCAAGAAGCAGGAATATTGCATTCAAATCACCCCTGACAGATGGCCATCCAGCCTCTGCTTAAAAGCTTCCAAAGAAGGAGCCTCCACCACACTCCCTCCGGGGCAGAGAGTTCCACTGCTGAACGGCTCTCACAGTCAGGAAGTTCTTCCTCATGTTCAGATGGAATCTCCTCTCTTGTAGTTTGAAGCCATTGTTCCGCGTCCTAGTCTCCAAGGAAGCAGAAAACAAGCTTGCTCCCTCCTCCTCCCTGTGGCTTCCTCTCACATATGTATACATGGCTCTCATCATGTCTCCTCTCAGCCTTCTCTTCTTCAGGCTAAACATGCCAGGGTCCTTAAGCCGCTCCTCATAGGGCTTGTTCTCCAGACCCTTGATCATTTGAGTCGCCCTCCTCTGGACACATTCCAGCTTGTCAATATCTCTCTTGAATTGTGGCACCCAGAATTGGACACAATATTCCAGGTGTGGTCTAACCAAGGCAGAATAGAGCATGGGGAGCATGACTTCCTTAGATCTAGACACTAGGCTCCTATTGATGCAGGCCAAAATCCCATTGGTTTAAATAAAGGATTATTATTATTATTATTATTATTATTATTATTATTATTATTATTATTTGTCCTTAAGATACACACACACACATATAGAGATTTGGACCACACAAAGAAAGTTTAACACCCCTGTGATGTTTGCTCTGTTGCAGGACGTTTCACTGCACTTTCTGTCCTTGAGAGAATTGGATATTAACCAATTTGGCTGGTGGTAGAAACCAGAATTGTTGAGAAAGCTTCAGTGGAAACCCCTTTTCCTCACAATAACAGCTCTTCCAGGAGCGAATTTCCCTTCAGAGGGGTAGATTTCTCTCAATTCCTAATGGGTATGATAGAAAGAGGAAGATTGTGGCGAGAGAGAGGAGCCCAGGCACCAGGCCTTTGAGGCCAACATGGCGGCCATTCCTCACACAAATGGTGGGAAATCTTACAAAGGCTTGGGCCTGCTTTCTTTGGGTTCCTTTCTGACCTGGGACATGGATTCATTGACTCACTAGGATTGTGAGCAGTTGGGGGGGGGGGGTTATTCACTTTTCACTCATAGAGTATTTTCTTCCATAAAGATAATGTGAGCTGAGGCGTTTGATAGAGCCCTGAATGGCGGCCATTCCTCGCACAAATGGCGGGAAATCTTACAAAGGCTTGGGCCTGCTTTCTTTGGGTTCTTTTGTGACCCAAGACATGGATTCATTGACTCGCTACAATTGTGAAAAGTTTGGAGACCTTTTGTTCGTTTTTCACTAATATAGAGTTTTTCTTCCATAAAGATAATGTGAGCTCAGGTGTTTGACAGAACCCTGAATGGCGGCCATTCCTCACACAAATGGCGGGAAATCTTACGAAGGCTTGGGCCTGCTTTTTTGGGGTTGTTTTCTGACCTGGGACATGGACTTGTTGACTCACTAGGATTGTGAGCAGTTGGGGGGGGGGGGGGGGGTTGTTCATTTTTCACTCATAGAGAGAGTGAAAAATGGATAAATATGTGAGAGGAAGCCACAGGGAGGAGGAGGGAGCAAGCTTCCTTTCTGCTTCCCTGGAGACTAGGACGCAATGGAGGAATGGCTTCAAACTACAAGAGAGGAGATTCCATCTGAACATGAGGAAGAACTTCCTGACTGTGAGAGCCGTTCAGCAGTGGAACTCTCTGCCTTCTCCGGAGGGAGTGTGGTGGAGGCTCCTTCTTTGGAGGCTTTTAAGCAGAGGCTGGATGGCCATCTGTCAGGGGTGATTTGAATGCAATATTCCTGCTTCTTGGCAGGATGGGGTGGGACTGGAGGATGGCCCATGAGGTCTCTTCCAACTCTATTATTATTATTATTATTATTATTATTATTATTATTATTATTATTATTATTTAGAGGCTGGATGGCCATCTGTCGTGGGTGCTTTGAATGCAAAATTCCTGCTTCTTGGCAGAATGGCGTTGAACTGGATGATGGCCCACGAGGTCTCTTCCAACTCTAAGATTAGCTTCCTGACTGTGAGAGCCGTTCAGCGGTGGAACTCTCTGCCCCGGAGGGAGTGTGGTGGAGGCTCCTTCTTTGGAGACTTTTAAGCAGAGGCTGGATGGCCATCTGTCAGGGGTGATTTGAAAGCAATATTCCTGCTTCTTGGCAGAATGGGGTTGGACTGGAGGATGGCCCAGGAGCTCTCTCCCAACTCTAGGATTCTATAGGTTAACCCTTCCCTATGCTATCCATGGGTGGATGAACTTCCTGACTGTGAGAGCCGTTCAGCAGTGGAACTCTCTGCCCTGGAGGGAGTGTGGTGGAGGCTCCTTCTTTGGAGGCTTTTAAACAGAGGCTGGATGGCCATCTGTCGGGGGTGATTTGAATGCAATATTCCTGCTTCTTGGCAGAATGGGGTGGGACTGGATGACGGCCCAGGAGGTCTCTTCCCACTCTAGGATTCTATGTTCAGTAGTGGAACTCTCTACCCCAGAGGGAGTATGGTGGAGGCTCCTTCTTTGGAGGCTCTTAAACAGAGGCTGGATGGCCATCTGTCAGGGGTGCTTTGAATGCAATATTCCTGCTTCTTGGCAGAATGGGGTTGGACTGGATGATGGCCCAGGAGGTCTCTCCCAACTCTTGGATTCTAGGATTCTTCCACAATGTGAGCTGAGGCGTTTGCTCGAATCTGGAATGCCTGTATCTTTAATAAGGAAAGCTCAACACAAGGCCTAAAACTCTCTCTTTTGAGAAAATGATACGTGACAGCCTTTTCTTGTGAAAACACTCTCTCTCTGGGTCAAGAAAGTTGGAAAATTGGGGGAATTTAGGGCTGTGAAACCTGGGCCATGAAGCCCATCAGGAAGCCTTGGGGAGCCATTTTCTCTCACGGTTCATTTGAACGTTTAGCCCGTTACGTGCCCTTTTGATCAATGGCAGGATGGAAGGGAATCATACAAAAATCATTCCCTGCTATTCCTTTTTAAAAACCATTTTGTGGTTAAATTACTTCCTCGTTTCAGGGGTTCACGCGGATTCCATGAACTGAGGTGTTTGAGACATTGGGGGCCATTCCTGACAGGATTTCTCGTCGGTTTTGAGCAGAGAGCAAGGCTATTTCGGTCAGGAAGAATAAGAAGGTCTTCGTGTATATATTTCCTCTCCTTTGACAAAAGACCGCTCTTGAATTCCCCTTTCCTTCCAGAGCACAGATCTCACCGAGAAAAGGGAACAGGTTGAAGCGTGCCCTTTCCTTTCCTCAACATGGCTGCCTTTTCTGAGAAGCAAGGCAGGCTAAGCCAGGAAAGGAATTCATTTTGGTTCATGTATTCTTCAGGATTAACCAAAAATGTCAAGGTCTTATATGGAGAAGGAAAGAACTAGAGACACATCAGAACAGAGGGGGAACCACAACTAACACGTTCGCCTGCCTGACTGTGCACGACCCATTTTTGTTTGGATTCAACCATATTAATCCTGAAGTATTTTTTATTTTCTGTGAGAAGTTCTTTGTCATCAACACCTATATGGCAGGAAGGTGGTCTCCATCTTGGGAAGATGGAATTTGGACAGTACAAATGGGAGAGAATGTAGCGGTGAAGGATTTATCGCAGGCCTGGGCCAACTTGGGCCTTCCCTCCCTTCAGGTGCTTTGGACTCCAACTCCCAACAGCCTCAGGACCCTTCCTTTTCCCCCTCAGCCGTTTAATGGAGGCCTGAGCAAACTTGGGCCCTCCCTCCAGGTGTTTTGGACTCCAACTCCCACCATTCCTAACTGCCTCAAGCCCTTTCCTTTTCCCCTTCAGCTGCTTAATGGAGGGTAACCAGGACTGGGCAAACTTGGGCCCTCCCTCCAGGTGTTTTGGACTCCAACTCCCACAATCCCTAACAGTGTCAATTACTCCTGGGCCAACTTAGGCCTTCCCTCCCTCCAGGTGTTTTGGACTCCAACTCCCACCATTCCTAACTGCCTCAGGACCCCTCCTTTTTCCCCTCAGCCGTTTAATGGAGGGTAACCAGGACTGGGCAAACTTGGGCCCTCCCTTGTGCTGTTTTGGACTCCAACTCCCACCATTCCTAATTGCCGCAAGCCCTTTCCTTTTCCCCCCTCAGCCGCTTAATGGAGGGTAACCAGGCATGGGCAAACCTGGGCCTTCCCTTCAGGTGTTTTGGACTCCAACTCCCACCATTCCTTAACTGCCGCAAGCCCTTTCCTTTCCCCCTCAGCCGCTTAATTTATTTATTTATTTATTTATTTATTTATTTATTATTTGCATTTATTGACCGCCCCTCTCAGCCCGAGGGCGACTCGGGGCGGTGAACAGCAACAAAAAGAACAGTGTACAATAAGTCAAGACAATACAGACCGGACAATACAAACAATGGAGGGTAACCAGGCCTAGACAAATTTGGGCCTCCCCTTCATGTGTTTTGGACTCCAACTCCCACAATCCCTAACAGTGTCAATTACTCCTGGGCCAACTTAGGCCTTCCCTCCCTCCAGGTGTTTTGGACTCCAACTCCCACCATTCCCAACAGCCTCAGACCCCGTCGTTTTCCCCCTCAGCCGTTTAATGGAGGGTAACCAGGACTGGGCAAACCTGGGCCTTCCCTTTATGTGTTTTTGACTCCAACTCCCACCATTCCTTCACTGCCTCAGGCCCCTTCCTTTCCCCCTCAGCCACTTAATGGAGGATAACCAGGCATGGGCAAACCTGGGCCTTCCCTTCATGTGTTTTGGACTCCAACTCCCACCATTCCTAACATCCTCAGGCCCCTTCCTTTTCCCCCTCAGCTGCTTAATGGAGGGTAACCAGGCATGGGCAAACCTGGGCCCTTCGTGTGTTTGGACTCCAACTCCCACCATTCCCAACAACCCCAGGCCCCTTCCTTTCCCCCTCAGCCGCTCAATGGAAGGTAACCAGGCCTAGACAAACTTGAGCCTTCCCTCCAGGTGTTTTGGACTCCAACTCCCACAATCCCTAACAGTGTCAACCACGCCTGTGCCAACTTAGGCCTTCCCTCCCTCCAGGTGTTTTGGATTCCAACTCCCACAATCCCTAACAGTGTCAACCACGCCTGTGCCAACTTAGGCCTTCCCTCCCTCCAGGTGTTTTGGACTCCAACTCCCACAATCCCTAACAGTGTCAACCACGCCTGTGCCAACTTAGGCCTTCCCTCCCTCCAGGTGTTTTGGATTCCAACTCCCACCATTCCAAAAAGCCTCAGGCCCTTTCCTTTCCCCCCTCAGCCGCTTAATGGAGGGTAACCAGGCCTGGGCAAACTTGGGCCCTCCCTCCCTTCAGGTGTTTTGGACTCCAACTCCCACCATTCCCAACAACTTCAGGCCTTTCCTTTTCCCCCTCAACCACTTAAGTTTTACAGTCAGTCAGAGGGCAGCATAAGGCTCATTGTAGCCTAAATCCGCATGTGGATATTTATGCTGTCCTGAGGGGATAGGTTGCCAAAATGGATTCCCATTTTATCTTAAAGGAATCTATTTATTTATTTGCTTGCTCCATTTATATCCCGCTTTTCTCCCCCTGAGGGAACTCAAAGCAGTTTCCAACATTATAAAGGCAAAATTCGATGCCGTACATACATGTGAAAACTGAAAGATAATAGCAAGACAATAACATATAACTATACATTAACCTAACCAAATTAAAACATAAACATAAAAGAACATTTAGCCACAAAGTATAGAAAATTAAACATCAACAATATAATAACACTTATATTAAAAACCCACCGATAAACAACACAATTTAAAATCAGTTATTAAAACCACGCCATCCAAAATCAAGTCCGTAGTCATTCCATTGGTCCATTCACTATTCCTTATTATCTTATTGCACTAAGCGCTTTGCTGACCGAAAGTTTGGTCACATCACATTTCTACTTTCTTCCTGAAGGTCAGGAGAGAAAGGGATGCTCGAATTTCACTCGGGAGGGAGTTCCACAGCCGAGGGGCCACCACTGAGAAGGCCCCGTCTCTCATCCCCACCAGTCGTGCCTGCAAAAGAGGCAGGACCGAGAGCAGAGTGTCCCCAGAAGATCTTAATCTCTAAGGTGGATCATGGAAGGAGATACATTGGGACAGGTAAGCTGGGCCAGAACTGTTTAGGCTTTATGGGCTAAAGCCATTACTTTGAATTTTGCAGACTGGCAGCCAGTGGAGCTGGTGTAACAAGGGAGTTGTATGTTCCCTATACACTGCCCCAGTTAGAAATGTGACTGCCACCCGTTAGACCACTTTAAGCTTCCGAACACTGTTCAAAGGCAACTCCACTTAGAGCATGTTGCAGCAGTCTATCCTTGATGTCACAAAAGCATGGACCACCGTGGCCAAGGAATAGCCATGAAAATATATCTTAGAAGGCTGTCCAGGTCCTGAACCGGTGCTTGGCCGCTGTGATGGTCTGGATGAGGGCGAACAAATTGAAATTGAATCCAGACAAGACAGAGGTCCTCCTGGTCAGTGGCAAGGCCGAACAGGGCATAGGGTTACAGCCTGTGTTGGACGGGGTTGCACTCCCCCTGAAGACGCAGGTTCGCAGCTTGGGTGTGACCCTGGACTCATCGCTGAGCCTGGAACCCCAGGTTTCGGCGGTGACCAGGGGAGCATTTGCACAGCTAAGGCTTGTGCGCCAGCTGCGCCTGTACCTTGGGAAGTCTGACTTGGCCACGGTAGTCCACGCTCTGGTTACATCCCGTTTAGACTACTGCAACGCAATCTATGTGGGGTTGCCTTTGAAGACAGCTCGGAAGCTCCAACTAGTCCAACGCTCGGCAGCCATGATGTTAACAGGAGCGGAGCGCAGGGAGCACACAACCCCCCTGTTGCGCCAACTCCACTGCCTACCGATCTGCTACCGGGCTGAATTCAAAGTGCTGGCGTTGGCCTTTAAAGCCCTAAACGGTTCCGGCCCAAGCTACCTATCTGACCGCATCTCTGCCTATGAACCCACCATGAACCTACGATCCCGCCTGCTTCTCAAGCTCGGCTGGCGGGGACGAGAGATAGGGCCTTCTCGGTGGTGGCTCCTCGGCTGTGGAACGCCCTTCCTACGGACATTAGACTAGCACCATCTCTAATGGTATTCCGCAAAAAGGTGAAGACCTGGATGTTTGTGCAGGCGTTTGAGTAATTTAGTGCAATCTGGTAATGGAACATAGGAATGGAACAATGGACGACAAACCTGGACTACGCTTGGATGATGAGAAGATTGGGTACGGTTGTTTTTTGTAATAATTGTGCACTGTAATTGCTTATTGGTAATTTATGGATAATGTGTTAAGTCAATTGTTACATGTTGTATGGAACCACTGCTGTTTCTACTGTTTTTACTGTTTGTGAACCGCTGTGAGTCGCCTTCGGGCTTGAGATACAACGGTATATAAGCCAAGTAAATAAATAAATATATATATATATATATATATATATATATATATATATATATAGCTAGCAATGAAATATATAATGCATTCAGTGGTCATAAAGACACATATATCATAGGAATCAGTGATACACATCTCCAAAGTCCTCTTTTACCTAAACTAATGAAGTTCATTCCAACAACAACAACAACAACAACAACAACAATGATAATAATGTTATTCGTACCCCACTTCCATCTCCCCGAAGGGACTCAGAGCGGCTAACATGGGGCTAAACCCACATCACCAAAAAAACCCATTGTGGATACATTGCATACAGGATTTTAAAAGGAGAGACTGTGTTAAGAGACAGAAAATCAATAGTAGAATTTGTCCTGCCCAGAGAATTTCATGTTTCTTCTATCTCTCCAACAGACAGAATCATAGAATCCTAGAGTTGTAAGAGACCTCGTGGTCCATCCAGACCAACCCCATTCTGCCATGAAGCAGGAAAATTGCATTCAAAAGCACCCCTGACAGATGGCCATGCAGCCTCTGTTTAAAAGCCTCCAAAGAAGGAATCTCCACCACACTCCGGGGCAGAGAGTTCCACTGCTAAACAGCTCTCATGAAGTTCTTCCTAATGTTCAGGTGGAATCTCCTTTTCTGTAGTTTGAAGCCATTGTTTCATTGCGTCCAGGGCAGCAGAAAACAAGCCTGCTCCCTCCAATAAATCAACGCTGCCCTTCCACAGTTCCAGTACCATCCAGTTGACCAGCTACTCATTCTCCAAACTATCCTGAATGCCCAGTTGCCTATTAAATATTTAAGATCATCAAGGCACATTACTGAAGTAACAGAATACATGCAGTTGTGCACAAAAGCATATCATTAAAAAGGTATGCCTTACCACTTTAGTTGCCTTTCTAAAACACACCCTATACTTCTTCAGCACGATGAACTGGCCAACAATACTGGAATATCCAGACAGTGATTGACAGCTAAGAGTCAGAGAGAGAAAATGAATGGTACTTCAACTGTAAGTCATCAACAGCACACATAATTATGAAAAGAGGACAATTAACTCATTTATAAATATATCTGTTTTGAAAACTCATTAGCAATCGCATCAAAATAGGAACATCCATGCAAGTTTTCATTAAGCAATTTTGTTATTTTGTCTAGTTCTCAGACAACTTTTAATCATGGCTACGTCCAGATTACAGTTTTTCTTGATCTTCTTATTTTGTGCCACTAATCATTCACTTCCTACTCAGCTAATGAAGTTATTCACAAAAAGGCAATGTTTTTCCTTTGAGACCCTTGTAGAAATGGCTCATAATCTTCAGCAACTCTTTCTTGTACAAAAACCACCTATTTATTACAGAGTTTCAAGAAATCAATCAACTTTTAAAGTACCAGTAATAAAATAATGCTATCATGCACAGGTTTATTTCATCCCGATTCTCTATTAACAACCAACAGTATTTTTCAAATTCATACAATACTGTTATGGAATATGTGTACATCATAAGATAAATCTTCTACACATTTCTACTCCATCTGTAGGTTTGCACGAGCACCTTAAAAGACCATTAAATGAGCATAACTTATGCAATTTCCCTGAATTTCAGCCTACTAAGTCCCCGACCATTTTCCATTTCTTTGGCCTTTCAGAAAGTGAAGTGCTGAGCTATCAATAGCTATTAGTCTCTTGGACAATTCACTCCCTCCAGTATTCTTCTTGACACGAATTAAGTAAGAAGGTTAAAACGTGGCTCTTTGAGCAAGCTTTCGCCAATGCAACACAATTAGATAAAGATGAATTCGGAACGACTGACGATGCACTTGGATCATGATTTTAGTAAGGAGACTTTGAAGATTGTGTTTTATGGCTTTGTTTGTTTTTCATACTATATGTTAACGTTTTAATTGTTTTTTATAATCTGTTTTTAACTTGCATTTTATAGTTGTGGAGGCATCAAATTGTTGCCAATTGTGAACCGCCCTGAGTCGCCTTCGGGCTGAGAGGGGCGGTATATAAGTGCAGTAAATAAATAAATAAACAAATAAATAGAGGGTGAAATTATACTCATACTGTATTTGCGGGCTTCCCAAAAGCACCTAGTTGGCTGTCCAGAATATATAGGCCTTTGATCTGATACAGAACAACAATGGATACGTTTTAGGTAGAGACTAAATTTTATTTCAATACACTTTGAAACATCCTTCTATCAAGGATGGTTGGTCTGCATAAACGTAAAGGTTTGGGTGGTATGGCCTTCATAAGTTTGCAATATTTTTTTAAAAAACATAGACTGATAAGTATAACGCACAAATAAAACACAAACAAGACCTAAAGGCAAGCTCGCTTTCATCCAGTTGCTGGGTTGACAAGTCACAACCAAACTGAATCTTTTACTTAGGTAAATTATACAGGTGCTAACAGATGATAAGCTGCCAATGAAGGTCAGGGCAGATATCTTCAACACAACAGTTTTACCGGCAATGTTATATGCATCTGAAACATGGGCAACAACCAAGTTAGAGGAGGAAAAATTGGCTCAAAGAACAATGGAAAGAAGGACGTGTGGCGTGACAATAAAAGATAAAGTCAGCAATAAGAGCTGTGTCAAAGGACCAGGGTACGTGACGGGGTCAATGAAATCTATGAGGCAAAAAGAAGACGGGCAGGGCATACAGCACAAAGAAGAGACAACCGATGGACATGTCAACTAATGAACTGGATACCAAGAGACCATAAGCGTCCCTTGGGCAGACCTTGGATTCAATGGGATGAACCAATGGTTAAGCTATTTGGCCAGAATTGGAAAAGCACAGGATGGTATATTTTGGCAAATGGTAAGATTTGTGTGAAGCCTAAAGGAATGGATTGACAACAAAAAGGATCGGATAGGAAACCATGAGGGTGGGGAGTGGGGAAAGGGTTGCAAAGACCACACAAGTGTCGGTAGTTCTTGTAGAAAGTATTTTCCCTTAACTTATCCTCAGGGAGAAGATATCTGAGATCACTGATATGTCTGCAGGTTGCCTTATGAAACATGTTTAGACAAATGCTAAATGTTACCAATTTCCCAAGTACACAACAGTGCCAGAATTTATTATTTCTATCTTATCTAGAACACAAAGCAAAGCTCAAACCTTACAGTGGTGTCGCCTGAAGAGCATTATCAGCAACAGCTGCTCGAATATAGTGGTGTCCATCTGCGATGCGCAGAACAGCTGCTGGACATTTTCCATCCAGATTTAGATCTTTCGCATCATTCAAAACCTAGTGGGGAATTTGTATACAATACAATTAGACATTCTCTAAATTGGTAAGAAGAGGAATCCACATAATTCAAAGACAGGATGAAAAATAAGGTCTCATGATAGATGAAACAAACAGACTTTCCCGACTCCTCCCTCTTTGGCCTCAAGACCCGTTCTTCTGGTCAGTGCCCAGAGGAGCATTTTTTCCTTGGTTCTTTTTTTTCCCTCCAGCCCATCTAAATTAGCATTTCCTTTCAATTTTGTGTCCTTTTCTGTCCTTGACTCCTTGGATAAAGGGGGAATCCCTATGCATTCCTGCTGAGGAAAAAGTGTGCTAGCTCACCTTCTGGACATGCCCATATTGTTCATCTTCTTTGGCGTCAGGCTTTTCATAGTCGAGCAGGAGATTCACAATCCACGGTTCCAGGTTGGTCGGCCTCTTTGTCTGGCTGTCCTCACTATCCAAACTAGAAACAAAGTTTCGGCGAAGTCAAGGTATTGCAGAAAAGACAGAACTGGAATATAATACAAGACTACATAAAGGTCAAGGTTTTCCCCTGACATTAAGTCCAGTCGTGTCCAACTCTGGGAGTTGGTGCTCATCTCCATTTCTAAGCCAAAGAGCCGGCATTGTCCACAGACATCCCAAGGTCATATGGCCACTGGCATGACTGCATGGAGCACTGTTACCTTTCCGCCAAAGTGGTACATATTGATCTACTCACATTTGCATTTTTCGAACTGCTAGGTTGGCAGTAGCTGGGGCTAACAGCGGGAGCTCTTGCCGCTCCCCTGATTCAAACCTGCGACCTTTTGGTTAGCAAGTTCAGCAGCTCAGCAATTTAACTCACTGCACCACCGGGGATTCCACAAGACTACATAAGATACTAATAATAATAAGATATATTATTATTATGTTACAGCATCTTACAAGACTACATAAGATACCATAATATAATAATAATAAATCTTTATTTATATCCCGCTTCTCTCCCTCACGAGACTCAAAGTGGCTTACAACATCTTAATATCATACAGACAACATACCGAAACCATCAATGATCAATATGAATATTATAAAATAAGCAATTTAAAAACTGAACTACAATATACGGTCACATTTGTGTTTCGCATCATGTCAGGTTCTATTGTGATCTTTCCGTGAACTGCCAGCACGTAGAGCTGGGTTGGGATTAATTTAGCCCCCCCCTCCTCCCCAGATCCATTGAACGGAAACTCCCAGCATTCTCTTTCATTGGCAATGCAAACCAAATCCTAGATTCCATCAATGTTTGGAGGGCCATATAATCTAGAAGTAGCTTTCACGATGACTCAATAGATTTGAACAACAGGCTCCCAAGAAGTTGCTTTCTTGTGTCAGAATCCAGACTGCGGCAAAACAATACTGTAATAAAAGAAGCAAAAGCTCCTCCAATGTGATACAAAATATCACCCAGTAATATTGCTCCTTTCTGAAATCTAAGCTTGCTGTGTTGTCTTGGTTCATAATTCATATTGTGGGACCCATGGTACCTTAAGGGGCTCTAGCCTGGGGACCTGGGATTGATTATGCCTTGCATGGTCTGGGGCCGATGTACCTGAGGGACCACCTCACCCCCTACCAACCCCAGAGATCCCTCCGTTCTGAGGACCAAGATCTATTGGAAGTCCCCAGTGTCAAGACCTTGCGTCTAACGGCAACCAGGCGCAGAGCCTTCACAGCAGTGGCACCATCACTCTGGAATACTCTGCCACCTGAAGTCCGTGCCTTGCGGGACTTACCAGCTTTCTGCAGGGCATGTAAGACATACCTGTTTCGACAGGCTTTTAATGTTTGATATTATTGTTTTTAAATTGTTTTAAATTGCTTTTAAATTTTGTTAGATTTTAGCCATTCTTGTAAGCCGCTCCGAGCCCCAGGGGAGTGGCGGCATATATGTTCAAATAATAATAATAATAATAATAATAATAATAATAATTGGGATAATAAGTGTGGCCAGACAAGTAAGATGAACACAAAACAAAAAGGGACTTTATTAAACACTGACTTTGATTTTATCAATCTTTCTAAAATTAATTACACATATTTATTCAAGTCTAATGCGCCATCGAATTTAATGTGCACCTCAATTTTCAAAACCCTGAAACCAAAAAAAGTATTTGCTGCCAAATGTAATGCGCAGTGGCAAAAGGTGTGCTCCAAAAGGTGCTCATTACAATTGCTTCATACTTAAGATTTCCTTCTCTAAAAACAAAAGTGTTGAAACACCAAAGCTTTCAGAAAGAGGGGAAAAAAACCTTGGGGTGCATCTATGCTGTAGAATGCCCGGGATCAATGATATGAAATCATGTAGTTTTACAAGGTCTTCTCTGCCAAAGAATGCTGATGCCCCACCAAACTACAAATCCCAGGATTACAAAGCATTGATCCAGGACAGTTAAATTAGAGGCGATGTCCCTCAAACGGGAGCTCCAGACACTCCTGAAGAAGCTTCCCTTTTTGCTTTGGCTCAGCACTAAGATGACCACATGATGCAAATCTAATGCACACCCTAATTTTGGCAATTTAGCCAAAAAAGTTGAGCATTAGATTCAAATAAATAGAGTATTTTATTAAGCACATTACATTGTTCTCTTATCATCCTTGCTTTTTTGTGATTTATCAGCATTCCCATTCTTTATGCTGATGGACAACACATGCCCCAAAGCATGTAAAGATCTGTCAGAACACTTCCTGCATGAAAACGTTCATCCTATTCACAAAACAGTTTCCAGCACTGAAAGAAGCCTAATTAGACTTCTGAATGCAAATATACCCTTGCAAGGTACACTTGCCAATATCTGCCTTGCCATGAAACTGTTTTGTAAGTTATTAGTTAAAGGCAGTCCCCAAGTAACAAACAAGACAGACCTCTGAACAAACCTCTGAGGATGCCTACCATAGATGCGAAATTGAATGTTCGTAACACAGGGAATTGCCTGTACTGTTTATTTAGCCAGAGGAGTGTTTCGCAGGCTGGCAAATTCATTGAAGACATGGCAAAGAAGCCCATCTAGTCAAGAGTGATTTAATCACCTGGCAATTCTGTTCACTGAAAACCATTTAGCTAAGCAAGTTGATTTTATTGACATTAATGAAAATCTTGCCTCAACAAAAGCTAAAAAATATATTTTGAGATAATTTTTGATATTGTTGTAAGTTGTTATTATGTAAAGGAAACCCATACAGATTTTTTAATAAATAGAAATATTACTTTTGTGTTATCGTTAGTGTGAACTGACTGATTTTCTCCCAATTGCAGAGCATCTCGTCGCTTGCTTCAGTGGGAGGGCCCTGGTGAGACTCGCTGAAAGGATCAAGTTCTCTCCCAAAGTGAATCCAGAAACTTGTATGGACATGCCCAAGGCAGAGATCGCACAGACCTTATCATACCGGTAACAGCAGCCTCATTTCTACATACAAGAGTACATGGCTTATCATTACAATGGTCTTGCTCACAACAACCCTTTGTGGAAACTGGTCCTCTGAGTGGGACAAGAAGGAAAACCTATACTTTTGGTGTCACTTCAAGAGCTCTGAAATATGAAGTGGATACCTTAAAGCAGTGGTTCCCAACCTGTGGGTCCCCAGGTGTTTTGGCCTAATACTCCCAGAAATCCCAACCAGTTTACCAGCTGTTAGGATTTCTGGGAGTTGAAGGCCAAAACATCTGGGGACGCACAGGTTGAGAACCACAGCCTTAAAGCAAGGCACGGGCAAACTTCAGCCCTCCAGATGTTTTGGACTTCAACTTCCACCATTCTCAGTTGAAGTCCAAAACAACTGGAGGGCTGAAGTTTGCCATGCCCGCCTTAAAGACTCCAGATCTCATCAGATCTTTGAATTTAACCCTGGCTACTTCTTGGGTGGAGCCTCCGGTGGCGCAGTGGGTTAAAGCACTGAGCTGCTGAGCTTGTTGATCGAAAGGTCGCAGGTTCGATTCCGGGGAGCGGCGTGAGCTTCCTCTGTCAGCCCTAGCTTCTGCCAACCTAGCAGTTCAAAAACATGCGAATGTGAGTAGATCAATAGGTACTGCTCCGGCGGGAAGGTAACGGCGCTCCATGCAGTCATGCCAGTGGCCACATGACCTTGGAGGTGTCTACGGACAACGCTGGCTCTTCGGCTTAGAAATGGAGATGAGCACCACACCCCAGAGTCAGACATGACTGGACTTAAAGTCAGGGGACTACCTTTACCTTTTTTTTACTTCTTGGGTGGGAGATTGCTAACAAAAACCAGATGCTGAAGGCTACATTTCAGACTGAGGAACTTGCAAAATCGAAGTTGTCCTTTCTACACTGCCCTATATCCCAGGATCTGATCCCAGATTATCTGCTTTAAACTGGATTATAGGAGTCTCCACTGCCAGATTTATTTATTGTGTCAGAAGTGAACAGTTGTAATGCATTCAAAAACACAAAAAAGTTTGCAAACTTGGCATTCTACTAAATGTTCTTTGAGCAGTATCTGGCCCCTTGGAGTGCCTCTGGTGTGGTATAAGAAGTTCCTCCCTTGTGCATCGTGTGGCAGGGCTCAGGGTGCATTGCAGCAGGTGGTCAGTGGTTTGCTCCTCTCCACACTCGCATGTCGAGGATTCCACTTTGTAGCCCCATTTCTGAAGGTTGGCTCTGCATCTCGTGGTGCAGGAGCGCAGTCTGTTCAGCGCCTTCCAAGTTGCCCCATCTTCTTCTGTGTGCCCAGGGGGGAGTCTCTCATTGGGTATCAGCCATGGGTTGAGGTTCTGGGTTTGAGCCTGCCACTTTTGGACTCTCGCTTGCTGGGGTGTTCCAGCGAGTGTCTCTGCAGATCTTAGAAAACTATGTCTTGATTTAAGTCATTGATGTACTGGCTGATGTCCAAACAGGGGGTGCCAGATAATCTGGGATAAGGAAATAATCTGGGATCCTGGGATATAGGGGCAGTGTAGATGAGGCTGGTTAATGGGGTGGCCATAAATTGACAGGCACTTGGAAAGAGTAAAAACGACAGCCTCTGAGAAAAGCAGCAAGGTTAAGAGGCTGTACACGAAAACAGCTTCTCTGGGCAAAACCAAGCCAGGTAATCTTGAAAGGATATGCATATGTATATGAGACTAGCTATCCTCTGCCACACGTTGCTGTGGCCCAGTCTGTGTATATGTATTGTGTGCATATATATGTGTGCGTATATATTTGTGTATATGTGGTTGCATATATGTGTGTGTGTGTGTGGGTTTGTGCATGCGTTGTCATGTAATTTTTGTTTGTTTTTAAAGTCCCTTCTAATGTGTTTCCCAGTGTTTTTCTGAGTGATGGTCACTCCCTGGCCTGAGTGGGGTCTTGTGTCCAAATCGGGTGTCAATTCACCCAGTGGTTTTGGAGTTATGTTCATCCCACAAACATTTTTATTGCTATAGAAAGAAGATAGATGGGTGAGTTTGGTGGGAAAGATGAAAGAGAGTTTGAGGGGACCCCCCCCCCCCGGTCCTATTTTTTCGTGCTTGGCAAAGACAGAGGGAGACACAGAAAGGCAGTCCAAGAAGCCGTGTTCTATGCTCACTGGAGTCAATGGGACCTTCCTGGAAGCCGATGGAACCCTCTGCCACCCACTTCAGCCACCCAAGGAGAAAGGCTCTCGAAAGGAGACAACCACCCCCCCCCCCACACACACACACACACACACACCCACACGAGAAAGAGTTCAGAGAGAAGGGGTCCCGCCCGCCCGGGGAAAGGGCTTGGCTACCATTGGATCCCTGTCTCCACTGTAGAACTGATGCAGTTTGACACCGCTTCCTTCCTTCCTTCCTTCCTTCCTTCCTTCCTTCCTTCCTTCCTTCCTTCCTTCCTTCCTTCCTTCCTTCCCCTCTGCAGTCGTGGGGAGAGAGGCTTCTCCCAAACTTTACCAGTCCCGGGACTCCCGAGCCTGCAGCCAGGGCACTTCGAAGCGGTGTCAAAGCGCATCTGTTCCTCCGCGGAGACGCGCCCATCATCGTCCTTTGGGAAACTGACCTCTCGCCTGTCCGGCTCTGGGATGCCGCGGGGTCCATGCTGCAGGAGGAGGGAGGGAGGGAGCTTTAGGGAAGGAACGGCTGCCCAGTGTGGCGTGGGGAGCGGAAGTGACGCGCTCTTGTTTGTATTCGAAGCCCCGCCTACGCGGGAGAGAGAGGGAGGGAGGGGCCCAGGCTCCCAAACGCCCATCGCCCTGAATTGAGTCAAGAAGGCAGAAGGCCAGAGGCAAGAGGGACACCTGCTGGGCGGCCCTGGGAATACACATTGGCACATTCAAGCTGTGCATTCCTAGGACGGTGATGATGATGATGATGATGATGATGATGATGATGATGATGATGATGATGATGATAATAATAATAATAATAATAATGAGTCGTTGTAGGTTTTTTCGGGCTATATGGCCATGGTCTAGAGCAGTGTTTCTCAACCTGGGGGTCGGGACCCCTGGGGGGGGGGGTGGTCGTGAAGGGTTGTCGGAGGGGTCGCCAAAGACCATCAGAAAACATAGTATTTTCTGATGGTCATGGGGATTCCATGTGGGAAGTTTGAGCCAATTCTATCGTTGGTGGAGATCAGAATGTTCTTTGATTGTAGTGAACTATAAATCCCAGCAACTACAATTCCCAAAAGTCAAGGTCTATTTTCTCCAGACTCCACCAGTGTTCACATTTGGGCATATTGAGTATTTGTGCCAAGTTTGGTCCAGATCCACCATTGCGTGAGTCCAAGGTGCTCGCTGAATATAGATAAACTACAACTCCCAAACTCGAGGTCCATGCTCACCAAACCCTTCCAGTGTTTTCCACTGGTCATGGCAGTTCTGTGCGGCAAATTAGGTTCAAAATCATCACTGGTGGAGTTCAGAATGCTCTTTGATTACAGGTGAACTATAAATCCCAGCAACTACATCTCCCAAATTACATAATCAATCCTCCCCAACCCCACTAGCATTGACATTTGGGTGCATTGGGTATTTTTACCCAGTTTGGTCCAGTGAATGAAAATACATCTTGCATATCTGATATTTACATTATGATTTATAATCGTAGTAAAATGACAGTTATGAAGTAGCAACAAAAACAATGTTATGGTTGGGGGTCACCACCACATGAGGGACTGGATTAAGGGGTCACGGCATTAGGAAGGTTGAGAACCACTGGTCTAGAGGCATTCTCTTCTGACGTTTCGCCTGCATCTATGGCAAGCATCCTCAGAGGATGGTCCACAAACTTTTTAAACAGAGGGCCAGGTCACAGTCCCTCAAACTGTTGGAGGGCCGGATTATAATTTGAAAAAAATATATGAATGAATTCCTATGCACACTCCATGTATCTCATTTGTAGTGCAAAAAACACTTTAGAACAATACAATAATTAAAATGAAGAACAATTTTAACAAATATAAACCTAATATTTCAATGGGAAGTGTAGGCCTGCTTTTGGCTGATGAGATAGGATTGTTGTTGTTGTTGTTGTGTGCTTTCAAATAATTTCAGATTTAGATTGACCCTGAGCGAGGGCCACATAAATGACCTTGTAGGGCCGCATCCAGCCCCCGGGCCTTAGTTTGAGGACCCCTGCTCTAGACCATGGACATATAGCCTGAAAAAACCTACAACAACCCAGTGATTCCAGCCATGAAAGCCTTCAACAATACAATAATAATAATTGTTGTTGTTGTTATTATTATTATTATTCTGCAAGTGAAACAAACGGTAGAAGAAGAAGAGAAACATGTGCTGACAGATGTTGAACATTGAGGGAAGTCAAGAGTAGAAAACTGCTTCAAGTGCAAAAGACAAAGAGGGAATGCCGTAAAAACACATTTTTTGAGAGAAGAGCAGAGCAGAGCAGAAGAGAAAGAAGGCTCTCTCTCCATGGACAGTTCCTGGCAAAAATTGAGAGCCAAATGGACAAAGAAAAAACATGGCTGGGCTCACAAATGGGACTCTGAAAAAGGAGACAAAGGAGGAGGGCCTGATTCTGGCAGCCCAACAACAAGCCAGTAGAACCAAGGCCATCCAAGCCAGAATTGAAAAGTCGATGACAGATCCAAGTGTAGACTCTGCAAGGAAGCAGGTGAAACAATAAGATCACGCAGACTAACTCCAAGCAGAGGCACAACACCATTGCTCAGGTGATTCATTGGAACTTGTGCTACAAACACCATCTGCCTGCCACAAAGAACTGGGATCACAAGCCAGAAAAAGTTACAAAGAATGAATACGCCAAACCCGACTGGGACTTCTGGATTCAGACTGACAGAGTTTTGAAGCATAATACTCCTGACCTCACAATCGTGTTAAAAAACCAAGTATGGATCGTCAATGTTGCAATCCCAGGTGAGAGCAGGATTGCAGAGAAACAACTGGAAAAGCTGATACAATATGAGGATTTAAAGATCAAACTGCAAAGACTCTGGAACAAGCCAGTCAAGGGGGTCCCAGTGGTGATCGGCAGACGGGGTGCAGTGCCTAAAGACCTTGGCCTGCACTTAAACACAATCAGCGCTGACAAAATTACCACCTGCCAGCTGCAAAAGGCCACCTGACTGGGATCTGGGATCGCCAAAACATCACACAGTCCTAGACACTTGGGAAGGGTCCAGCATGTGATCCAATACAACAGCCAGCAGAGTGTCTGCTGCGGACTCATCTTGTGGTGTTTCAAATAACAACAACAACAACAACAACAACAACACTTTATTTATACCCCACCAACATCTCCCCAAGGGGACTCGGGGCGCCTAACATAAGGCCAAGCCCAGCAGTACAACAATGCAAGGTGTGCTCAAAGGCTTTGGGGACCCTTCTACACAGCCCTGTATTCCAGGAGAGCAAGGAAGGAAATCCCACAATATCTGCTTGGAACTGGGCTATCTGATAACGCGGGATGTTCTGCCTTGCTATCCTGAGATACAGGGCTGTGTGGAAGGGCCCTGGGTCACTGTGAGTTTTCCTTGCTGTCTGGCCATGTTCCAGAAACATTCTTTCCTGACATTTCACCCACATCTATGGCAGGCATCCTCAGAGATTGTGAGGTCTGTTGGAAACTAGGCAAGTGGGGGTGATATATCTGTGGAATAATGTCCAGGGTGGGAGAAAGAAAGAACTCTTGTCTATTGGAAGCAAGTGTGAAGCCACTGAAATCCACAAGAAGCGTGTGGACAATTTCATCAGAAAGGAGGAAACCATGAAAATGAACAAAATCTGGTGGCTGGAGTATTTTAAAAAAAAAAATTAAAATTGGAACGGTAAATAAAGAGCAACACTCAAAAAACAGGGGAATTCCAGACAGGAAACCATCAGGGCCAGCTAATCACTTCCTGAGAAAGCATTCCCCCAGGTAGGAAGCAGCCAGGCTTTGAAGCTGCCAGGCTATTCAATGCTAATCAAGGTGGCCAATTGCAACAGTCACACTTATCTCCAACAGACAAGAGTTCTTTCTCCCACCCTGGACATTATTCCACAGATATCTAAACCCCACTTGCCTAGTTTCCAAAAGACTTCACAACCTCTGAGGATGCCTGCCATAGATGCAGGTGAAACATGCTCTCTAATCTGTGAAGGTAGTTTTGAATTCTCATCCCGCTTTCTGCAATATTCACTATCCCTCCCAATTTTGTGTCATCTGCAAACTGGGTAGCATTCATCATTGACACTGTTTAAGCTTTAGAAGTGTGACAAAAGTAACAATGCAAGTGGTCTGTTGATCACAAATGAAGAGGGAAACGCCCCTATTTCAAACCTGAGGATAAGGGGCAGCTCTGATGTTTCCTGGGTCTGCAGTACCAGGAAGCCCAACCTGTCACAGAGCGAAGCCTGCCATCTAACTGTAGTTGGACATCTGTCACCAAGGGGCTCTGTTTTTGCCGTACTGCCTGTCCAGCACACAAGGCAATAATACAGCAAGAGTCTTCCTTGCTGACTTCAGGCAGAGACAGGCAAGTGCCGCACCATCCTGTCCAGGAAAGAGAGCTCAGGGCTTCTGACACTTGCCTTCTGGGCAGAAGTGATAAGGCACACAGCAAGGAGCCAAGAAGGAATTGCCTTCACAATGTTGAGTCCCCACGGGGGAGAAATAAAGTAGACAATGAGGATGATTTATTTTATTTCGTATCAAAAGCATTGCTTTTATTAGTTAGTATAAAACTGATAAAAATAGAAGAAGTTCAAGTGGCTAAATATCTTTTGACCAAAAACGGGCAACAGCAACGGCGTTGTCTGTAGCGTCTGACAATTCCTCCTCTGTACATGAGGCAGAGCATAATGGACAAGCATACAGATGTGGAGTTGTCTGTTCTGCTCCACAGTCACACAAGGTGTGGGATTCTTTTAGATTGTGCCATTTTGCCAGGTTGTCTTTTGATCTGTCCACTTCTGTTCCGGGACTTCCAGGTTGCCCATTCTTGGTTTGCCCCTAGGTGATGATGATGATGATGATGATGATGCCTGTGCCTGGCTCAGTGGGTAAAACTGTTCTCAGGCTGTAAGCAGCATGTAAGTCGTCTCTGGTTGCTTCTGGATCGAGAGAATCGGCCGTCTACGAAGACGTTGCCCAGGGGACGCCCGGATGTCTTGCAATCCTGCGAGGAGGCTTCTCTCATGTCCCACACTGGGCATGCTGCTGAGTATGCATGCCCAGTGTGGAACACATCTCACCACACTAAAACAGTAGATGTGGCTCTTAATGAGACATGCCGCATTATCACAGGGTGTCTGTGCCCCACACCACTGGAGAAATGACACTGCTTAGCCGGTATTGCACCATGAGACATCTGACGGCAAATAGCAGCCAATAGTGAAAGGACCAAGGCAGTGACATCTCCAGCTCATCCCCTGTTTGGGTATCAGCCAGCACGTCAACGACTTAAATCAAGACATAGTTTTCTTAGATCTACAGAGACACTCGCTGGAACACCCCAGCAAGCGAGAGTCCAAAAGTGGCAGGCCCAAACCCAGCACCTCAATTCGTGGGTGATACCAGATGAGAAACTCCCCCCTGGGCACACAGAAGACTGGGTGACTTGGAAGGCGCTGAACAGACTGCGCTCTGGCACCACGAGATGCAGAGCCAATCTTAAGAAATGGGGCTACAGGGTGGAATCCACGGCATGCGAGTGCGGAGAAGAGCAAACCACTGACCACCTGCTGCAATGCACCCTGAGCCCTGCCACATGCACAATGGAGGATCTCCTTGCGGCAACCCCAGAGGCACTCCAAGTGGCCAGATACTGGTCAAAGGACATTTAACCAAATACCAAATTTGCAAAATCTGTGTGTTTTTTTTTTCCTTTTTCTTTTTAATCGGTGTGTTTGTTTTGCTCTGTTAGAATTGCAATACAATGGTTACTGATGACACGATAAATAAATAAATAGCAGCATGTAGTGCAAAACTTTAGTGGGGAGCTCAGGACAAGCGATTACTTAATCACACTAGAGAATGAATCCACTTTAAGTCCAGATTCTGCCTCCTGCAGAATTCTGGGGTTTGTAGTTTAATGAGGCTGTTAAAAGCTCCCCTCTAAACTACAAACCCCAGAATTCTGCAGGAGGCAGAATCTGGATTTAGAGTGGATTCATTCTCTAGCGTGATGAGGTCGCAAGTCCCACTGCAGCAGAAAAACCTCAAAAGAGACAAACCCCCTGAAATCCTACAACAATGCAAAATATGCATCCCACCCATGATAACCCGCACATAAGATGGTTATGCATCAATGTGCAGCCAAGGTTAAGGCTGTGCAGAGAGACCTCTGCCAGCCATATTCCAGAGTAGTCTAGCAGTGGATGAGAGGCTGAACGTCTGAGCTACACTGTGACAAGTCGGTAGAGGCAACATCTTTCAGCACCAAAGGCATCATCATCCCTTCCACATAGAGCGAATTGCAGCTTACCAAAGGAGAGGCCTTTTGGGTTCAGAAAGGGAACGGCTACTGCGAGAGAAGGAAAACATGCCTAGTGTCGAGAAATTGGATTTTCCCTTTCAGTGTCATTTAAACCTTAGAGCCTCTAAAAGAAATGTATTGGCAACAGTTTCAGAACAGGCCGTGCTTTGTCCCAAAATGCGCACCAGAACGGATCGTCTTATGTTTCTTACTTTTCATGATCAAGGAGATAAGATATGGCAAAGCGCACGACGACGGCACACTTTCCAAACTGATATGTAAACAAGGAGAAAGAAAGGAAGAAAGAAAGAAACCCAGCTTGGCAGCACGGCTGTTGCCAACTCTTACCCAATGTATTCCATCTCTAGCCAAGCCGAGAGATCCTTTCAAAGTGTAAAATCAAATTAAAAACAACAACAACAACAACAAAAGCATGCTATTAAACTGGGAGAAAAATCTCTTTCATGTCCAAAAAACCCCGTTTCAAACCCCCCCAGTGGCAGGAAAACTTGGCAACCGTCAGGGTGACAGCAAAAAGATCTAAAGGCTTTGATCCAAAAATAAATAAAGGAAGAGCGTCAAGTGTTTTCCCCAGTTTTTATTTCAAGTCTAAAATTCATGATGTTGAAACAGACTTGTGCGGCTGGAGAGAGGCCGGTCTGTTGTGGAGCCTTTGAAGACTTGTCACGGGCAGCTTCAGCCCATTCCTGGGTTTAAGAACTACTAGCCATCCCCTGCCACGCATTGCTGTGGCCCAGTCTGTGTATATGTGTTTTGTGCGTGTATATATGTGTATATGTGTCTGTGTATGTGTTTATGCATAAATATATATTTGTGCATGTGCGTATATATGTGTGTTTGCATATATATGTGTGTGGTTTTGCACATGCATTGGAATGTTGTTCTTTTTTAGGCTTTTAAGTCCCTTCTGCTGTGTTTTCCAGTGTTTTTCTGAGTGATGGTCACTCATTGGCCTGAGAGGGGTCTTGGTCCAAATTTGGTGTCCATTCGTCCAGTGGTTTTTCAGTTTCATTAATCCCACAAACAAACATTACATTTTTATTTATATAGACTAGCCATCCCCTGCCACACGTTGCTGTGACCCAGTCTGTGTATATGAGTTTTGTTTGTGTATGTATGTGTATATGTGTGTGTGTATGTGTTTATGCATAAATACACATGTGGTTATGCCAAAACCCACAGTGGGTTAAACTGTTAAACTTGCTAATGGAAAGGTCGTAGGTTCGAATCCGGGGAGTGGAGTGAGCTCCCTCTATTAGCCCCAGCTTCTGCCAACCTAGCTTGGGAGTGATCCTGGACTCATCGCTGAGCCTGGAACCCCAGGTCTTGGCGGTGGCCGGGAGAGCTTTTGCGCAATTAAAACTTGTGCACCAGTTGCACCCATACCTTGGGAAGTCTGATCTGGCCATGATGATCCATGCTCTTGTTACATCCCGAATAGACTACTGCAACGCGCTCTACGTGGGGTTGCCCTTGAAGACTGTTCGGAAACTTCAACTAGTCCAGCGAGTGGCAGCCAGATTGCTCACTGGAGCGACATACAGGGAGCACACCACCCCCCTGCTATGCCAGCTCCACTGGCTGCCAGTTCAATTCCGAGCACAATTCAAGGTGCTGGTTTTAACCTACAAAACCCTGTGCGGTTCTGGTCCAGTGTATCTGTCTGAACGTATCTCCCTTTACGTCCCACCTCGGAGTTTGAGATCATCTGGGGAGGCCCTGCTCTCGACCCCACCACTGTCACAAGTGAGGCTGGTGGGGACGAGAAGCAGGGCCTTCTCAGTGGTGACCCCTCACCTGTGGAACTCACTCCCGGGGGAAATTAGAGCATCACCATCCCTCCTCTCCTTCAGGAGGAGGGTGAAGACATGGTTGTGGAACCAGGCCTTTGGGCAACCAGGCAATTAAATAAGACAATTAAATAAGACAATCAGATGTGCAAGATCAGCAGGATTGTTGAAGTGGAATCAAAAACAGATCTATGAGTTAGTGTACACTGATAGGGTAGGAGGAAGAATTAGGTTTGTATTGATTTTATTGATTTTATCGATTTTAATTGTTTTTATTGGGATAATGGCTTGAATTGTGCTAACTATGAATTGTTGTACTTCTGTGATGATTGTTTTGTGTGGCAGGCATCTAAGCGTGCCTTTGCTGTTGTAAGCCGCCCTGGGTCCCCTACGAGGTGAGTAGGGCGGGGTACAAGAACCTCAAATAAATAAATAAATAAATAAATAAATAAATAAAATTCGAAAACATGCAAATGTGTGAGCAGATCAATAGGTACCTCTCTGGCGGGAAGGTAAGGGTGCTCCATGCAGTCATGCAGGCCACATGACTTTGGAGGTGTCTGTGGACAACGCCGGCTCTTGGGCTTAGAAATGGAGATGAGCACCAACACACACACACCCCGAATCGGAGACAACTGGACTTAATGTCAGTGGAACAATGTGGTTATGTGCGTGCATTGTAGTGTGGGTTTTTTTTTTTTTTTGGCTTTTTAAGTCTTGTCTGCTGTGTTTTTCAGTGTTTTTATAAGTGATGGTCACTCCGTGGCCTGATTGATGTATTGTCTGTTCTTTCCCTCCTTCCTTCTTTCCTTCCATTTCAGTCTTCCCTTCCTGCTTTCCTTCCTTTCTATCTTTTTTCTTTCCTTCCCTCCTTCCTTTTTCCTTGTCTTTCTTTCGCCTCTTCCTTCTTTCTTTCCTGCCTTTTTTTCCTTTCCTTCCTTTTCTGTCTTTCTTTCTCCCCTTCCTTATTTCCCTCCTTCCTTCTTTCCTTCCATTTCAGTCTTCCCTTCCGTCTTCCCTTCCTTTCTTTTTTCTTTCCTTCTTTCCTTTATTTTTTCTGTCTTTCCTTCTCTCCTGCCTTTTTTCCTTGTCTTTCTTTCTCCTCTTCCTTCTTTCTTTCTTGCCTTTTCCCCTTTCCTTCCATTTCAGTCTTCCCTTCCGTCTTTCCTTTCTATCTTTTTTCTTTCCTTCCTTCCTTTATTTTTTCTGTCTTTCCTTCCCTTCTTCCTTTTTTCCTTGTCTTTCTTTCTCCCCTTCCTTCCTTTCCTACCTTTTCCCTTTCCTTCCTTTCCTTCTTTCTTTCCTTCTTTCTTTCCTACCTTTTTTCCTTTCCTCTTTCCTTTCCTTTCCCACCTTCCTTCCTTCTTTCTTTCCTTTCCTTTCCTTCCTCCCTCCCTCCCTTCTGTTTCTGCCCCCCCCCCTCCCCAGCCGTGATGCTGCTCCCGACTCAGGTGCTGGACCCACAACCGGGATGGCAGCGGGGCAGGTCCCTGGCGAGGCGGGGTGGGGGTTGCGGGGTTGCGGGGGGGGGGGTGCGCCCCGGTTGCCAAGGCGACGTTGTGGGCCTCCCTCCCTCCTTCCCCGGGGGGGGGGGGCGTCCTGCTCGTCCCGCCCCTTTTCGGCGGCGCTTCTGCGGCCAATGGCGCGCCTCACTCTCCCGCAACCAACCTGCGGGGCCGGTGACGTCAGGCGCGGCGGCGGCGGCGGCGGCGGCGGCGGTGGTGGTGGCGGGGGCGAGATCCCCGGGTCCGCCTGCCTGCCTGCAGAGGAGGAGGAGGAGGCGGAGGCAGAGGGGGAGCCGGGCTAGCCCCCTCCTCTCCTCTGCTCTCCCTTTCCTCCTGTCCCGGTGGGTCCCCCCAGCATGGCCAAGCCCCACCGGACGCCGGCGCGCGCCTCCGAGCCCGTCATCGAGGTCAAGAGCAAGGTGAGCAGTAGTCCGCAGCAGGTGCCCTCCCTCTCCCCCCCCCACCCCGGGATGGATGGTGGGGGTCTCGGCGCCTCCGCCTCCTACGCCCCCCCCCCGCCCCCCAGGCGCCCTCCCAGCAGGGATTATGCAACCAGGAGGAGACCGGCTGGGGAGGGAGGGAGGGAGGCCTCCGGAGGGGGGGGGGGCTCCTTCCTCCTTCCTTCCTTCCTTCCTTCCTTCCCAGGCACAGCCATTGGTGAGAGAGGATGCTCCGGCTTCCCATTGCCTTCCCATCAGGAGCATTATTTTAGAGCACTGGTACTATTGTGTATCTCTCTGTGTGTGTGTGTATAGAGAGAGAGAGAGAGAGAGAAAGAGTTATTTTTCAATATTTTATTGCCATTATATTATTATTTTATATTACTATATATATATATATATATATATAAATAATTTTATCTCTGTTTATTATTATTATTATTATAGTATTATTGTATGCATATATATATTGTTTATATTATTTTGTTGACATTATATTATTACATGTATTATTTTATAGTATTATTGTATGTGTATATATAAACACATTGTTATTTTATATTATTTTGTTGCCATTGTATGTTATTTTATAATAGTATTATTATATATTGTTTTATTTCATATAATTTATTATTATTATAGTATTATTGTATGTGCATATATATAGTTATTTTATATTATTTTGTTGCTAATTATTATATATTATTTGATATTAATATTATTATATATTATTTTATTTCATATAATTTATTATTATTATAGTATTATTGTATGTACATATAGTTATTTTATATTATTTTGTTGCCATATTATTATATATTATTTGATATTAGTATTATAAACACACACATATATATACATATACATATATATAATTTCACATGAATCATATTATTTATTTATATTTATTTATATATTTATATTTATTTATATATTTTAGAGGACATTGACTGGAACAGCAATTCGACTGACAAGACTGTTTTATTGTTTTAATGCTTGTTGATGTATTGTTTTAACTTTGATTGATGTTTAATTGTGGTTTTACTATTGTAATTGTTTGTATTGGCATCGTATCGGTGCCGATGTAAGGCATTGAAACTTGCCATTATTTATGTGTAAATCGCTTTGAGGCCCCCCAGGGGTGAGAAAGGCAGGATATACATACTGTAAATAAAATAAATAAATAAATTTATGATTATTTTGTTAATATTATTAGTCTATTGTGTATTCAGTATATATTAATACTTTATATTATCTTATTCCTATTATTTCATATTATATTGCTATTATAATAATATAGTACAATATATTAATATAATACAATTGTATATTATGTATTACAGGTCATCTTACTAATAATTATTTGCAGTATAGTGGTGTAGTGCAATATAGTAATATATAACATTAGTATTGAGCTATGCTAATAATATCATATATTGTATATAGATATAATATTTATAATAATATTATAATGTAATACAATATGATACTAATAATAATACAATATTACAATATGTAGTAAGAATATTGCAATATAGTAATGGCCTCCTGGTGGTGCAGTGGGTTAAACTGCTGAGCTGCTGAACTTGCTGACCAAATGGTTGGTGGTTCGAATCCAGGGAGCAGGGTGAGCTCCTGCTGTTAGTCCCAGCTTCTGCCAAACTAGCAGTTCAAAAACATGCAGATGTGAGTATATTAATAGGTACTGCTTCGGCAGCAAGGTAATGGTGCTCCATGCAGACATGCCAGTGGCCACATGACCTTGGAAGCGTCTACGGACAATGCCGGCTCTTCAGCTTAGAAATGAAGATGAGCACCCTAGTCTTGTCCAACTCTGGGGATTGGTGCTCATAGAATCCTAGAATCCAAGAGTTGGAAGAGACCTCCTGGGCCATCATCCAGTCCAACCCCATTCTGCCAGGAAGCAGGAATATTGCATTCAAATCACCCCTGACAGATGGCCATCCAGCCTCTGCTTAAATGCTTCCAAAGACGGAGCCTCCACCACACTCCGGGGCAGAGAGTTCCACTGCTGAACAGCTCTCACAGCCAGGAAGTTCTTCCTCATGTTCAGATGGAATCTCCTTTCTTGTAGTTTGAAGCTATTGCTCCATTGCGTCCTAGTCTCCAAGGAAGCAGAAAACAAGCTTGCTCCCTCCTCCTCCCTGTGGCTTCCTCTCACCTCCTGATCCATGGCCCTCATCATGTCTCCTCTCAGCCTTCTCTTCTTCAGGCTAAACACACCCAGCTCCTTAAGCCGCTCCTCATAGGGCTTGTTCTCCAGGCCCTTGATCATTTTGTTGTTGTTCATTCGTTCAGTCGTCTCCGACTCTTCGTGACCTCATGGACCAGCCCACGCCAGAGCTCCCTGTCGGCCGTTACCACCCCCAGCTCCCTCAAGGTCAGTCCAGTCACTTCAAGGATGCCATCCATCCATCTTGCCCTTGGTCGGCCCCTCTTCCTTTTGCCTTCCACTTTCCCCAGCATAATTGTCTTCTCTAGGCTTTCCTGTCTCCTCATGATGTGGCCAAAGTACTTCAACTTTGTCTCTATTGATCATTTTAGACGCCCTCTTCCTCTGGACACATTCCAGCTTGTCAATATCTCTCTTCAATTGTGGCGCCCAGAATTGGACACAATATTCCAGGTGTGGTCTAACCAAAGCATCTCCATTTCTAAGCCGAAGAGCTGGCGTTGTCCATAGACGCCTCCAAGGTCATGTGGCCAGCATGACTGTATGGAGTGCTGTTACCTTCCCGCTGGAGTGATACTTATTGATCTACTCACATTTGCATGTTTTCAAATTGCTAGGTTGGCAGAAGCTGGGGCTAACAGTGGGAGCTCACCCAACTCCCTGAATTCGATCAGCAAGTTCAACAGCTCACTGCACCACCGGGGGGAGGGGGGCGAATATTTTTCAACTTATTAAAATATTACTTATTATTTTATATTATTATTATTACTACTCCTACTCCTACTATTACTTTGTATTATATTAGTATTAATTATATATTAGAGTGTACATTTTAAGCCTGGGGGTAACTTAATATTTTGTAAGCCTCTATGAATGCCTTTGTGATTGAGGAACAGGATAAAAATGATCTGAATCCCTTAGGACTACAAACTAATGAACACCCCTAAAACAGTGGGTTGTTGTACGTTTTTTGGGCTATATGGCCATGGTCTAGAGGCATTCTCTCCTGACGTTTTGCCTGCATCTATGGCAAGCATCCTCAGAGGTAGTGAGGTCTGTTGGAACTAGGAAAAAGGGTTTATATATCTGTGGAATGACCAGGGTGGGTCAAAGCACTCTTGTCTGTTGGAGCTAAGTGTGAATGGTTCAACTGGCCACCTTGTATTGTCGAAGGCTTTCATGGCCAGAATCACTGTGTTGTTGTAGGTTTTTTTGGGCTATATGGCCATGGTCTAGAGGCATTCTCTTCTGACGTTTTGCCTGCATCTATGGCAAGCATCCTCAGAGGTTGTGAGGTTCCTTGGACAATACCCCTAAAACACTTCATGGCAACCTCTGGCCCAGTTTAACCCAGTTTAACCAAGCATGACAGGACAGGATGGAAAGGACAGCAGGGAGCAGGCAGGGACTCCCAGCGCCAAGGGGCAAGGTTTGATAAGCGGCTCTGCCTCCTTGTAAGCTGCTCTGAGTCCCCTTCAGGGTGTGAGAGAGGGCAGGGTATCAATATAGTCAATAGTAAATCAATACTGCAGGGCGTAGAGCATCCTCAGCATTTTCCATATCATGCTGATATGCTTGGAACTGCCAACCTAGCAGTTCAAACACATGCAAATGTGAGTAGATCAATAGGAAGGTGATGGCACTCCATGCAGCCATGCTGGCCACATGACCTTGGAGGTGTCTATGGACAACGCCGGCTCCCCGGCTTAGAAATGGAGATGAGCGCCACCCCCCAGAGTCGGACACAACTAGACGTAATGCCAGGGGAAGCCTTTACCTTGACCTGAAATGCGGCATACGTGTCTTTGTGGAGCTGCAAGGCTGACCCTTTGTTCTCTCCTTTCTCGCCTAGTTTGATGCCGAGTTCCGCCGCTTTGCCATGAAACGCTCGGCTGTGGGAGGTTTCCAGGAATTCTACCAGTTGATCCAGAGGGTCCACCAGATCCCTTGTGTGGATGTCCTCCTTGGGTACACAGACATCCATGGCGACCTGCTTCCCATCAACAACGATGACAACTACCACAAGGCCCTGTCCTCGGCCAATCCTCTGCTCCGGATCATCATCCAGAAGCGAGGTAAGGACGAATGTGCCTCTGCTGACGCTTCTCTTCACATATCAGGCTGAATTCTTGTTTGTTTCCTGCCCTTCACCTGAGGGTTTCTGGGACGGTAGCGGTGTTCCCTGGCAGATCACTCGGTGGTTTATAAAAGGATTTCTTGTCTTTGTAGTTTAACAATAGTGACTAAAAACGAAAGCAAAACAAATCAGAATTCCCTTCCATGGCTCAAGAGGATGCTGGAATTCATTTGGTTCACGTTATAGCAGGAATCTACATAAATTGATGATTTTTTAAATGTCAGGAGTGACTTAAGAAACTGCAAATCGCTTCTGGTGTGCGAGAATTGGCTGTCTGCAGGGACATTGCAGGGGGATGCCTGGATGTTTGATGCTTTACCAACCTTGTGGGAGGCATCTCCCATGTCCCTGCATGGGAAGCTGGAGCTGACAGAGGGAGCTCAACCCACTCTTCCTGGATTCTAACCACTGACCTATTGGTCAGCCATTCTGCCAGCATAAGGGTTTAACCCATAGAGTTAACCAGATGGCAGTGAGTTACCCATCACGGTTTTTCTTGAATTTTGCATGCAAGCCTCTGACCCAAAGACAGCTCACAGAAATGGGTGTTTTAGGCAGAAATGCCCCCGAAATGCATCCCTTTGGGGAGAACACTAAGAAAATGTGCAACTTTGGTGTTGACTCCATCCCTGAAATGTGACCTGTTGTCCAAACCGGATGCCACAACCATACGCTTCACCATCTGAGACGTTTAGCTTAAAAAGGCCAACGCTGGCTCTGATGTGCTTGGGGGAAGCAGAGGCAGAGGGGCAGGATTGTACCCCATAGCCTTCTCCCAGGCGTGCCCATCCATATCGGGCATCAGTCCCTCATATGAGGAACACCTCATACAGAAGGCAGTGAGTAACATACCAGAACCACGAAGCAGAAACAAGAAGGTGTCTGCCGTAGTGAAGCCAAAACAGAAAATAAACACAGTCCAAAAAAGCTAGTCAAATAAAAATGAGAGAAAGATTCCCTAACGACTGCGAGAGCGGCGGATGAAAGGAACTGAAGCAGTAGCCCCACCCACTGGCTATATATACTCTCAAGGGGAGAGTGGGCGGGGCTACCACTTAAAAGTCTCTAAGAAGTTTTCTAGAAGATTCCGAACTGTCTGTGCAGGTGCAGGAAATACCATATGTGCGATTCACAGGGACCACGATGGGAAAAGGAAGAAGGCAGACCTGCTCATCCCTGGCCAGGACAGGCCTTCCTGTCTTGGTCACTCACTTCCCCGCCACCATGTTCATCATGTTCCTTTTCTCAGGCCCAAGAGATCCCAGTTTCAGGCTTGTGTTGAAGATCTTGGATATAAAGTAACACGGGTTGAGATTTTACTTCCCAATAGTTGCTGCGTCTTTTGAACAAAACAGACAAGAGTTGTGTGGCATGTTCAAGACAAATGGGTTTGTAATAACATGGTCTTTTGTAAACACAAAATGTCCCAGAGCTACCTGTGGGTTTAACTAAGAAATCCATATATAATAGCATTATTATATTATAATTATTATAATGCTATAATTCAGCACTGGCCTATTTTATTTTGTTTTGTTTACAGTATTTATATACCACCTTTCTCACCCCTGGGGGAGAGCCTTAAAGATGTCACGTGACTTTTTGTTCTTCAGATAAGTAAAGGTAAAGATCTCACCCGACATTAAGTCTAGTCGTGTCCGACTCTGGGACTCTGGTGCTCCCCTCCACTTCTAAGCTGAAGAGCTGGCATTGTCCGTAGACGCCTCCAAGGTCATGTGGCCAGCGTGACTGCATGGAGCACCATTACCTATTGATCAACTCACATTTGCATGTTTTCAAAGTACTAGGTAGGCAGAAGCTGGGCCTATCAGTGGGAGCTCACCCTGCTCCCGGATTTGAACTGCCAACCTTTCAGTCAGCAAGTTCAGTAGTTCAGGGGGCCCAACATCATTTTTATAATGCTATAATTCATCCCTAGCCTTCAAGGTGCCCTGTGACTCTTTGTTCTTCAGATACAGGACTGTAGGTGCAGATCATCCCAATCTAGGGAGCATTAGTTGCCGTGAACAGAACTCTCTCTTGCTCAGAGGCGGAATCCTAGAATCCTAGAGTTGGAAGAGACCTCCTGGGCCATCATCCAGTCCAACCCCATTCTGCCAAGAAGCAGGAATATTGCATTCAAAGCACCCCCGACAGATGGCCATCCAGCCTCTGTTTAAAAGCCTCCAAAGATGGAGCCTCCACCACACTCCCTCCAGGGCAGAGAGTTCCACTGCTGAACATAGACTCATAGAATCAAAGAGTTGGAAGAGACCTCCTGGGCCATCATCCAGTCCAACCCCATTCTGCCAAGAAGCAGGAATATTGCATTCAAATCACCCCTGACAGATGGCCACCCAGCCTCTGTTTAAAAGCCTCCAAAGAAGGAGCCTCCACCACACTCCCCCGGGGCAGAGAGTTCCACTGCTGAACGGCTCTCACAGTCAGGAAGTTCTTCCTCATGTTCATGTAGTTGGAAGCCATGGCTCCATCCTAGTGTCCAGGGCAGCAGAAGACAAGCTTGCTCCCTCCTCCTCCCTGTGACTTCCCCTCACATATGCATACATGGCTCTCATCATGTCTCCTCTCAGCTTTCTCTTCTTCAGGTTAAACATGCCCAGCTCCTTAAGCTGCTCCTCATAGGGCTTGTTCTCCAGACCCCTGATAATTTTATCAAGGGTCTGTTCTCCAGACCCTTGATCATTGAATCCCCATTTGGGTGCCTTCCAGCAAGACCCGGGCTGAGGCCACACCGGGCAGGACCCAAACAAATGGCAGACCAGATATCCTTCTTATCGGCTGGGACACTCTTATCACCATCCCTACAGACCACAACTGAGTTTGTGCCTATCTGCTCAGATTCGGCTCTGTCGCAGGAGCTTCTGGGCTACAAACCAGAGCTCGGTTCCATACTAGCATCTTGAACTAGACTGCAAGCCAGAGCTTGGTCCCCAAATCTCAGTTTTAAATGACCTCTTATCCAGAGTTTGAAAAGGTTTGGAGAATGAATCGAAAACCCTCCTGCTGGAATAGCAAGAAGAGACACTGAGCAAGGCAGCGTCTAATGTGTTGCCTGGAGGTGTCTCCTTCCTGTAGTCGGTGGTTGGCTCTGCTGCCTTAACAGACAGTTTCATCGAATCATAGATTTGGGAGAGACCACAAGGGCCATCCAGTCCAGCCCCCTGCCATGCCTTCCAGAAAGGTGCAAGAGAGGGAGTCAGCAGACAGGTCCTTGGTCCAGGTGCTGCTGCTACTGAAAAGGCCCTGCCCTGTGCGCCTCCAGCGCAGCCTCACAGAACCACTGGTCATGCAGCAGAGGCAGTTGGAGTTCTCCTTCCAGTGTAAATCATACACAGTGGAGGAGAAGGAGGAGGAGGCTTCCCATTGGAATTATGGCTGGAGAAAGTGTAAAAGCCCACAGTCTCATCCCCCAACCTTTGGCCCTTCAGGTGTCTTGGACTTCAGCCCCCATAACTCCTCTAACAGGTGGCAATCTGGCAGGGATTTCTGGAAGCTGAAGCCCAAAACAACTGGAGGACCAAAGTTGGGGACCACTGTGAGTAGCTGACAATTGTATCTACACCCCGAGAGTGAGCAATGCAACACACCTGGTTTAGTCCTCAGCCTGACATACCAAACACGATGCCCGTGGTCTGAATCCGGCCTGCCACGTCATTTTATGTGGCCTGAGAGGCTTTCAGTGCCAGAGCAACAGAGTTCCTTGTATACAGTCTTACCCCAGTGGCGCAGTAGATTAAACCCCTGTACCGGCAGGACTGAAGACCGACAGGTTCGAATGCGGGGAGAGGCGGATGAGCTCCCTCTATCAGCTCCAGCTCCTCATGCTGGGGGATATGAGAGAAGCCTCCCACAAGGATTGTAAAAACATCAAATCATCTGGGCAATGTCCCCTGGGCAACATCCTTACAGATGGCCAATTCTCTCACACCAGAAGTGACTTGCAGTTTCTCAAGTCGCTCCTGATACGACAAAAAAAAAGTCTTACTCTTTGAAGACAGCTATAAAGCTGCTGTGGCCCTCAGTGGAAATGGGCTTGACCCCTTGGTCTGTACAGTAAACCATAGGATTGGCAGGTATGGTTGCCTGGTTGGAAGGAATGACTTAGGACCAGGATGGGCAAAGCGTTGCCCTGGAGACCCCAAAGTGCGACTCCAGAAGCCTCTCCCCATTTTTAAATTGGGAGGAGGGAGAATGTTTCCATGAGAATTGTCCCAAAGACCCCAAACTGCTCAGGAAAATGACAATTTGCTCCCTCAAGCTCCCCTTAAAGGAAAAAAGAGAGTGTGGAAACCAAGCCAAATGGTTGCCAGAACCTGTATTCCAGGTGAGGGCTAGGAGGAAGGTTCCAACCCTCTAGTTTCCCAACCTGGCTTAGAAGAATAGAAAAGACGAAATACTGGGCAAAGGGAATAAGGCTGTTTTCAAAGGAAGAGGGTTCAGCAGAAGATTGTCTCAGTGTGCTCATGGTGCTTGTTTGTTAGCATTTGGGTCTTCCGGAAGGTCTGCCTTGACCAGAGCCTGGGAACCCTGGCTTCTGGGGAACCTTCAGTCCGCCCCCTTCTACTGGGAGTTCCTCTCTTTCAGCCTGACCTGCTTCACTGGAGTGTTCCCAAAATAAAATGAGAAGTTGATTCAAGCTCATTGCACGAGAGATGGGATGTAGACATAAAGGAGATGGAAAGGAGCCATCACAGGTCTGGAGAGGCATTCCCTGTGGTAGGGCATCGTAAGCACATAAAAAGGCAGTTAAACTTAGCGCCAGGCCAGAAAAAAATCGCCTTAGTCCTGAGAGCAGAACTGATTGATCAGTCCTGTCACCACCCAACACAACTGTCCAGAGCAGGGCCTCTCTACCTGTGGGTCTCCAGATGCTTTGGCCTTCAACTCCCAGAAACCCTAACTCACTGTTTCTCCACCTTCCTCATGCCGCGACCCCTTCGTACACTTCCTCCTGTTGTGATGACTCCCAACCATAACGTTGTTTTGGTTGCTACTTCATCAGTGTAATGTTGCTCCTGTTATGAACTGTCATGTAAATATCTGATACGCAAGATGTGTTTTCACCCCTTAAACCCAATTGTGCACATATACTCAATACGCCTACCTTTCAATACTATTGGGGTTGATTTTGTTATTTGGGAGTTGTAGTTGCTGGGATTTAGAGTTAACTTTCAGTCAAGGAGCATTCTGAACTTCACCAATGATAGAATTTAACCAAACTTGGCACTCCCATGACTAACAGAAAATACTGGAAGGGTTTGGTGGGCATTGACCTTGTGTTTGAAGTTGTAGTTCACCTTCATCCAAGAGCACTGTAGACTCAAACAATGATGGATCTGGACCAAATGTGGCACGAGTACTCAATATGCCCAAATGTGAACACTGGTGTAGTTTGGGGGAAACAGACCTTGGCATTTGGGAGTGGTAGTTGCTGGGATTTATAGTTCATCTACAATCAGAGACCATTCTGAACCCCACCAAGGATAGAATTGGGCCAAACTCCCCACACAGAACCCCCATGACCAAGTGAACATACTGTGTTTTCTGGTGGCCTTTGGCGACCCCTCCGACCCTCAGGTTGAGAGAGGCTGTTGCAAGCAAATTATTCCTTCAGCTGAGCTCCAGGCCGGAAGAAACAGCCCCGTTCCTGAGAGCAGGCTCTCTTAACCAGTCCTACCCCCCAACACACCTGTCCAGAGCCTGTGAATCTCTCCTGCAGCTTCAGGGAGAGGGGGGTGTTGGTGACCGTTCTGTGGGGGGGGGGGCAAGGGGCCCCTCTCCCAGCAGGCAGCCAAAGGCCTGACTGAGGGCTACTCAAGGAGGATTCGGCAACATCATTCCAAATCTAGCCGAGCTTTGATTAATTATGGTGGGGGGAGGGGGGTGCGCAAGGAGACTCCCATTCCCCAGAAAGCTTCCGAGGCTAAAATAAGCTTCTGCACCAAAACCAGAGGGAGATATTAATAACTCTGCCTGGGAAGAAGAGCAGTGAGAGGAGGGAGGTGCTGCTCAGGACCAGGGACCTGGGAAAAGCCTGCAACCCGCCTTCCTCGCAGAGAGTTTTCTAATAACAACTGGTAGTACTACCAACTCCGATGAATCAGCAAAGGCTCTTCAGTTGTGGGCGCCTGGCTTGGACATAGATAGGCTCAGGGCCTGTGGCCAGCAAGGACCTCCGAGAGGCCAAACCATCCATAGGGTCAGCCTTGGTTCCCCATTCCTGACTCCCAGGCCGACTCCGTGCCAAAATGATGGAATAAATAAGCAGAACCGTGCCATTTTTGGAGGCCGCGGCTGAGGCTGTTGCTCAATCTGAATGGAGCAGATGGGGAAATGGGTCGCAGTCCTCGGGGTGTCTTGTGCAGGGGATTTAAAGGCAATGCCAGCATCGCCTCCTGGGATCCTGGAGCCAAACACACACACACACAACACGTGAGGTGCTGAGAACCAAGGTGTTCCCCGCATTTTAAAGCACTCACCTGTTTCCGCTCAGCAAGTCTTGAGGACCATCCCGATGTCTCTGGCCTTTTAGAGGATCCGGTGGATCCTCCCTCCTGCTCGGTCCAGGGGAGGAAAGCATTGTATTGTCGAAGGCTTTCATGGCCGGAATCCCTGGGTTGTTGTAGGTTTTTCCGGGCTATATGACGTTTCGCCTGCATCTATGGCAAGCATAGATGACCTCACTACCTCTGAGGATGCTTGCCATAGATGTAGGCAAAACGTCAGGAGAAAAATTGCCTCCAGAACATGGCCATATAGCCCGGAAAAACCTACAACAACCGAGGAAAGCATTGCCAGCAAGGCAGCAGAGGGGGTTCTGCCTTGGAAATGGAAGCAGGGGGCTCCCATTGACTAATTATTGGCTGCCCCTCTCCAGCGGTTTCTCCCGAGCATCTCGATTCCTCCCCCTTGCTGGATGGACAGAGCCCAGTCTGCCACACGGTTGAGCCGAGTGCCCGGGGCCAGCGGAGGAGATCATCTCCTGGCCGGCCGGTCTAGTTTGCTTCTGCATGAGAAGCTGAGAAGTGGCGCAAGCTTGTATTTCGCCTCAGGCAGCCGTGTGCCTTGTGCCAGCCCCGTGGTGGCATCTGGAAGTCATTTGGGTCTCATTGACAGATGCTAACTGTGGCGGAAAAGAGGGGACGCTTCCAGTTCACAGGGTCTCAGGAAAGGCAGCGGGGTCAAAGCGCTGGCCCCCTCCCTCCCCCCCCCCCCCGCGTTCCCTTCTCCGCCCAAGATCCAGACCCAGACCGGGATGCGTGGCACCTGCCCGGACCAGATATCCCCCCGCTTTCTTTTCTGGGATTACCCACTACATGCCAGGCTGGGATTAAAAGGGATATGAATAATTCAGTTTTAATCACACTTCAAGCCATGGCCTGCGGGCTTAACCCTCTCGCTGCCAGCCCAAGCCCCTGCCAGCAGCACTAGGAGAGGGTCACTGCTGGTGCCCCAAAGGCAGAGGATCAGGTCTCTTGAACACTAGGAAGAACTCCCTGACTGTTGAGCTGTTCAACAGTGGGACTCTCTGCCTCAGAGTCTGATGGAAGTCCCTTTTGGGAGGCCTTTGAACAGGCTGGGGTGCTTGGATTTCGCTGGGGGGTGGACTAGATGAGGGCCCCTGATGGTGCAGTGGGTTAAACTGCTGAGCTGCTGAATTTGCTGACTGAAAGGTCGGTGGTTCAAATCCAGGCAGTGGGGTGAGCTCAGCTTCTGCCAACCTAGCAATTTGAAAACATGCAAATGTGAGTAGATCAATAGGTACTGCTTTGGCGGGAAGGTAAAACACTCCACGTAGTCATGCTGACCACACCGTGGAGGTGTCTACAGACAATGCCGGCTCTTCGGCTTAGCAATGGAGATGAGCACCGGAGTCCCAGAGACGTTATGTCAAGGGACAACCTTTACTTTTACCTTTACTGGACTAGATGGCCCGTGTGGTCTCTTCCAAGGATGATTCTTGGATGTGGCTCCAAAATAATTTGGAAGGGAGGACTATGTAAAAGAAAGCCCCCCCCCCCCCCCCCCGTGCACAGGCCTATCTGGCATGTAAAACAATGTCTCCCTGCTGCCCCCTTTCTCCCTCCTCTCTCACCAGCCTTCTGTGAAGCGACTGTTGGGCGAGTGGGCTTAGTAACGAGAGATTCCTGGACTCTAAAGTAACATTTTCACCCTCTGTGAGGCCGAAGGGAGGGTCGTGGACGGTGAGGATGATCAGCGGCGCATAGGTGGCCCATAGTGCCCCCCCTTGACCTCTGCTCTCTCTTCCCTTGCAGCAGAAGCCGACACCAGCGTCTTTGCCTCCAACTCGCTGCAGCGCAAGAAGAAGGGTCTGCTCCTCCGGCCCGCGCACCAGCGGACCAAGCCCCACTTGCTGATCGGGATGCCTCAGGACTTCCGCCAGATCTCCTCCATCATCGACGTGGACATTCTGCCCGAGACCCACCGGCGCGTGAGGCTGCACAAGCACGGCTCCAACAAGCCACTGGGCTTCTACATCCGGGATGGGGTCAGCGTGCGGGTGGCCCCCCACGGGGTCGAGAAGGTGCCCGGCATCTTCATCTCCCGCTTGGTCAAGGGCGGCCTGGCCGAGAGCACGGGCCTTCTGGCGGTCAACGACGAGATCCTGGAGGTCAACGGCATCGACGTGGCCGGCAAGTCGCTGGACCAGGTCACGGACATGATGGTGGCCAACAGCCACAACCTCATCATCACCGTCAAGCCGGCCAACCAGCGCAACAACGTCATCCGCAGCAGCAAAGCCTCGGGCAGCTCGGGCGTGTCCACGGACAGCACCCCCAGCCAGCAGACCCCCAGCCCCGCCTCCCAGTACCTGAGCAACTGCAGCGCGGCCGAGGGGGAGAGCGACGAGGACGGCGACCTGGTGATCGAGAGCGACTTGCCGGCCAGCTGCCCCAACGGGGGGGGTCTCCTGGAGAGCCTGCAGCACAGCCTGTCTCTCTACAGCTCGCAGGGGTCGCTGCCCTCACTGAACAGTCACAGCGGCAGCGGGAGCCCCGGGCGGGGCAGCCGGGCCGGAAGCCTCCGGGAGGACGGCACGCTCTTCACGCTATAGCCCCGGCCGGCACCTCCCCCCCCCCCCCGCTTGTACGTGGAACCCCCACCAAGGCCACCAAGGGCACCAAGGGAGGGAGGCCTCCTTCCTGGCCAGGCAGGGAGCCGGAGCCGGAGGCGTAGTGGACACAGGCCCTCCTCCTTTGGCTGGCGGCGCTCCGAAGCCCCCCCCCCGTCGCAAGGGTGGCCATGGGTGGGGGGCAGGAGGGGCTGGCCCACATTCCCTGAAACCATGACCACCTGGAGAAGGCCACGTTTGTTGATCCAAAACAGCGGGCGTTTTATTCCATGTGCTGTCTCCACTCGTCCGTGTTCCAGGCCAAGCGAGGTTGTGCCCGCCTCACCGCCTGCCGTCTCTGCCTCACCCGCTCTTGGCTCTCATTGAAGTGTTTCGTTTGAGTTGTTTGTTTTTACAAAGACATGCATCCCAGATTAATATATTACAACAGACTATTAAATATGGTGTGTGTTTTTTTAAAGAAGTGTTCCTGGTGTGCTTCTTAGAAGTCTTAGGCGTGTGCTGCAGGGACAGAGAGGAGAGCAAGGCGGCGGCACCAAGGACCCGCCCGAGCATGATCCAGGGGAACAGAGATGGAGAGGGACCGCACGCCCGCATGCAAAGCACATGCCGCACTCCTGAGATGCGCCTCCCTCGGACTTCTCGGAGAAATAAGGCATGTCATTGGTGATCATAGGGAGCACTTCCCAACCAAACTAAAGATAACTGGTCCTTGCACAGAGCACGCATTAAAACTACACCACACTCACGCTTGTGCAAGTACACCGTGACCCATGTTTACTTACAAACTGCTTTATTCAAAACCACCCAACCCCTCAATTTAGAACTGTAGGCACTCTTCCTCTAAGATCCAGATGTTTGTCAAGTTGTTGCCTGTGGTGTCTCTTGCGTGGCCTCAAAGCAAGAGTTTCAATAATGTGGGCAATTGCTTCCCCAGGCACGGGTTCTGATCTTTCTTGGCACTAAGTGAAACTACTGCTGTCGGGCAGTCAAGCTGAGGATACCACATTTTCCCAACTTTGAGTCACATTCCTGAGACTATGGACATTCTCCCTTGGGTCTCCATCCCACTCCCTTGCTTGCTTCTGTCAGCCTAACCCATTTGCTTCTGAAGTTTTGCCTCTGTTGTCCCTGACTGTGGCCACACTGGTTGCCACTGAGGAGAGCTCACACCATCTAGAGAGCTTGGGTGTTCTTCACCCCTATACAGATGGACATTTGTGGCTTCCTAGCCCTTGGCAAGAGCAATGCATTAGAAAAAAAGGCGGCCACTAGTGTAAGCAAACAACATTTCAGTCCCTGGAATGAGGAGAGTTCAGGTAAAAGAGAGACTCTAGCTGAGTTCAGGAATAGGGGGGGGGGGGGATGCCCCCTTCCTCTCCACTGCAGCTCAGAAAAGGGGGTCAGGAAGGGGATCACCTTCTGCCCCGGCCTAGGAATCCAGCTTGATGAAGACTTTGGGCCGGGAGAAGATCTTGAGCGCCTCTTCAATCTGGGACAGCTTCTTCTCTAGAGCAACCCGTCGGTTTTGGACGCTCAGAGTGTCGACTCTCACGGGAAGCAGCAAGAGATCTTTCAGGAGTTGCTCTTGGCCTACAAGGGAATGGGGGGGGGACGTGGGGGGAGGAAACAGCAAGCAAACAGGTTACGCTGCAAATGGGGCTGAATCTGGGTTTGTTTCAACAGCTGCATCCACAGAAAAAAGGTTAGTCAAGGTGCCTTAGGATTCTTTGTTTACTGTGAGCCAGCAAGCCCCCAAACAAGACAAGGCCAAGGGTGGGTTGCAATCTGAGGTGGGCCAATGAGCCAAAACCATGGCTTCCGGCATCTGGGTGATTTAGCCACCCAGTGGTCCACAACCAGTGGGTCCCTCCCCAGATGGATGTTTTGGCCTTCCAGAAATCCTCACAGCTGGTAAACTGGCTGGGATCTCTGGGGGTTGTAAGCCAAAACAAAGACACCTGGGGAGGGACCCACAGGGTGGGAAGCACTGGTTTAGCCAGTTGCACTTGGTTGCAAGGGAACTCTTGCTGCAGATGAGGGATCAAGAACGGAGTAGCACCACAAGACAGAACAGAAAGTCACGGAGATACGGACAGAGGCCTTTGCCTCCAGTTCATTAGAGTTAGTAAGTCAGGGGAACCGAGTTAAGAGAGAAGGAGAAGATGGCAATGAAGAAGAAGTAGTAGCAGGAGTACTAAGGAGGCTGTCCAAGTCCTGAACCGGTGCCTGGCCGCTGTGACAGTCCAGATGAGGGCAAGCAAATTGAAGTTGAATCCAAACAAGACAGAGGTTCTCCTGGTCAGTCAAAAGGCCAAGCAGGGCATAGGGTCACAACCTGTGCTGGACGGAGTCGCACTCCCCTTGAAGACGCAGGTTCTCAGCTTGGGAGTTCTCCTGGATTCATCACTGAGCCTGGAATCCCAAGTTGCAGCAGTGGCCAGGGGAGCATTCGCACAATTAAAACTAGCTGCACCTGTACCTTGGGAAGTCAGACTTGGCCACCGTAGTCCACACTCTTTTTACATCCTGAATAGACTACTGCAACGCACTCTACGTGGGGCTGCCTTTGAAGACTGCTTGGAAGCTTCAACTAGTCCAAGGAGAGGCAGCCAGGTTACTAACTGGGGCAGCATACAGGGTGCACACCACTCCCATGTTATGCCAGCTCCACTGGCTGCCAGTTTGCTACCAAGTGCTGGCTTTGGTCTATCAAGCCCTAAATGGCCCTGTTCCTCAACCTCAACCGGTGGGTCCCTCCCCAGATGGATGTTTCGGCCTTCCAGAAATCCTCACAGCTGGTAAACTGGCTGGGATCTCTGGGGGTTGTAGGCCAAAAACCCCTGGAGAGGGGCCCACAGATTGGGAAGCACTGGTTTAGCCAGTTGCACTTGGTTGCAAGGGAACTCTTGCTGCAGGTGAGGGATCAAGAACGGAGTAGCACCACAAGACAGAACAGAAAGTCACGGAGATACAGACAGAGGCCTTTGCCTCCAGTTCATTAGAGTTAGCAAGTCCGGTGAACCGGGTAAGAGAGAAGGAGAAGATGGCAATGAAGAAGTAGTAGTAACAGCAGTACTATTACATTCAAGGGGTCGGAACTGGCCAGGCGTATCACAGTTCCACTCAGAGAGCTACCACAAGATTCTGGCCTTGGTGGGCTGGTTCCCAGCAATCCTGAGGAAGGCCCAAATGGTGGCAAGGGTGGCGGTGACCCCTGCCCTCTCCCTTGCCCAAGGCCCCAGAGGATAAACGGCCACCCAGAGACCAGCTCCCAAAGGCAGCGCAGTGGCTGGAGCCCCCCACTCCCGGCCCATCTTACTCTGTTTCAACTTGTCGAGTGTGTCCAGCCTCTGGCTCTCGGGCATCATGGCGTGGCCGGGGGGCATGGCAGGGTCGGGCATGCTGCGCTGGTACTCCTCCGCCTCCTTGCGCCAGTGCTCTTTCCGCTCAATCAGGCTGAGGACAGGAGAAAAGAACGGATCAGCAAGGACGCAGAGAGCTAGGCAGAGACATGCAGGAGGGACCGGCATCCTAGAACCCAAAGACAGGAGCAAGCCTGGATTTCACCTCCTCTTTTCCAGATTTGGGAAAGCAGATTCAGCTGGCATCAGGCTTTTATGGAGGGAGCAGGACGCAGAGCAAAAGGTACTACGAGGGTTAGCCAGAAAGTAAGGTTACAAGGCACGTCGCTCTCACGGGGAATTTTCGTGGGGGAAGTTGGCATCACTGCCGTGTAGTGGGAGGCTAGCGGAAGCAAAAGAGCCGTGCCAGCCGTCAGTAGCTCATCGACTGCAGTTGTGAAGGTTAGAGAGGAGCGTCCTCATTCTGTTTCCCTCCAAGTGCAAAGTTTGTGCCGTTATACACTATACCTAAATGCTAAGGGCATGAACGCCGCTGTGATTCATCACAAAATCGTTCCAGTTTATGGAGGGGATGTAATGCTAAGGCAGCATGTGACAAAATGGGTATTGTGAGACTATGAAGACACTTTGCAGAGACATCCACAACAAATGCCGTGGGATGCTGATGGCTGGAGTCTGTCTCCTCCATGACATTGTGTGTCTGCACACCGCTCATGCAACACAAGAGTTGTGGACTTCATTGGGTTGGGATGTTTTAATCCACCCTTCTCCCAGCCCTGACCTTGCACCCAGGGACCTTCCTCTGTTCACTCAATTGAAGGAACACCTGCGTGGAAAATGCTTTTCTGACAACCAGGAGGGAAAAGCAAAGTGACAAACTGGCTGGAAAAGGCAGAGGGAAACTTCTATGTATGACGCAGGCATCCAAAACTCATCCCACGCATGACAAAATGTATTGAACTGAATGGTGATTGTGTGGAAAAATAATGTAATCCCTCTGCTACAATCCACGATGGGAGTTTTATTAAAATATATTCATACTTTGTATTTTAAAAAAATCTTGCAACCTTACTTTCCAGATAACTCTGGGATGATATTGCGTTTGTGGCAACCTCTCAGAGGGAGACTGGCAGCTCCAGAGAAGCTATGGCGGCAGGATGAAACTCAAACACTCGGCATTTTTAAGAACCATCCCTCCCATTATGCATCTCTGACCATTCGAAAATCTGCAGCTACCAGAACTCTGAGGCCAACAGAGTTAACAGTCATGGGAGTTGGGGTCCAAAAGTGTAACTTTTCCCAACTTCCATAAGCCAGGCTTCTTCATTACGACACTCTATTCTTGCTGTAACTGAACACTTTTGAAGAGGAGAGCCATGAAGACATCTGGCTTACGGAAGTTGGGAAATGTCACATTTTCCCAGGAGCGCCCAAGAACCCCAATCCTCCCGAGTTAGAGCAACATCTGCTGCTGAGAATGCATGCCCAGTGTGGAACACATCTCACCACGCTCAAACAGTGGATGTGGCTCTGAATGAGACATGCCACATAATCACGAGGTGTCTGTGCCCTACACTACTGGAGAAATTACACTGCTTAGCCGGTATTGCACCACCTGACATCCTCCGGGAAGGAGCAGCCAATACTGAAAGGACCAAGGCAGAGACATCTCCAGCTCATCCCCTGTTTGGGTATCCGTCAGCACGTCAACGACTTAAATCAAGAAATAGTTTTCTAAGATCTACAGAGACACTCGCTGGAACACCCCAGCAAGCGAGAGTCCAAAAGTGGCAGGCCCAAACCCAGCACCTCAATCAATGGCTGATACCAAATGAGAGACTCCCCCCTGGGCACATAGAAGACAGGGCAACTTGGAGGGCGCTGAACAGACTGCGCTCTGGCACCACGAGATGCAGAGCCAACCTTGGGAAATGGGGCCACAAAGTGGAATAATCCATGACATGCGAGTGTGGAGAGGAGCAAACCACTGACCACCTGCTGCAATGCACCCTGAGCCCTGCCACATGATGCACAATGGAGGACCTCCTTATAGCAATGACAGAGACACTCCAAGGGGACAGATACTGGTCAAAGGACATCTAATCAACTACCAAGCTTGCAACCTCTGTGTCTTTTATATGTTTGTTTGTTTTTGTTAAAAATGTAATACAAATGTCCGGTTGCTGATGACACGATAAATAAATAAAGAGCAACATCTCCCAGAACATCGTTCTCTGTTTTCCATCACGGGCAGAGTTGCGGTGCGGAGATGGACGGGGAGTATCATCAGGAAAACAACGCTTTCTCACGGAATCACATTCAACAGCACGTGTAGGCCCCGTGCCATTCTTTTTGTTTTTATTTACTTCCTTTATAAGCTGCCTTCCTGTTCTGAGACTGAAGCCCCCAACCTGGCCCTGAGAGGCTTCTAGTCCAGCTGACGGTCAGTCCATGGAATCGCTCCCAGGACAGGATAGGGATAGGCATTCAGACTAAGCGGCTGCATATCAGGGGGGCCAGTACGGGGCATTTGTTTGTGTACATCAGGACTGGCCCAAGACATGTTTTTGCCTGAAGAGAAGACCAAGAGTCCAGTCCAAAAGCTGGCCGTTGAATCTCTCTTCAGCACTGCGGACGGGACAGCATCGCCCATCATGACTGGAGGCAGGTAGCTGGTTCAGGGAGGAATGGACGCCCTGTGTTCTCCCCAGTCCCCTGCTATGACCCTTCCCTCCTGGCACCTCTGGTTTCATTGGAGGGCTACCCCCCCCCCCCCCAGATTCCTTCCACCTCCTCCTTCACTTGAAGAATACCTACTAGCGGGGGACGTGTCCCTTCTGCTTTGCGTCATACTCCTCCTGCCCCTTGCGCCTCTGCTCCAGCACTTCGGTCAGCGATTGCAACGAACGCGAGCGCCGCAACTGAGCTCGCTTCGCATTTTGGGCATTGTGGCTGACAAAGTCCACCTCCTTGCTGCCTCCCTGGGCCGGAAAAAGAGAGAGGAAAGGGCAGAGGGTCAAAGGCCAGCAAGACTCCGACGCTGGAATGGCTCAGGTAACGGAACAAGGGCGTCAAAGACCTGAGCTTGTACACCTTGGCTTAGGAACGTTAGCTGCTATAGGTAAATTTCAAAATAAAAATGGATAGCAATAAAAATCGAAAGCACCGGGATTGTGTCACAGCTGTCTGAGTGTCAGCTGCATTAAGATCACTCTGACCAAAAGGTCATGAGTTCAAAGCCAGCCCAGGTTGGAGTGGGTTTCCAACCAGTTGTGTGTTGCCTGCTGATAGAGGGAGCTCATCCACCTCTCCCCGGATTCAAACCTGCGACCTGTCGGTTTTCAGTCCTGCTGGCACAGGGGTTTAACCCACTGCGCCACCAGGGGCTCCAATATTATAATAATAATAATAATAATAATAATAATAATAATAATAATAATAATAAATGTAATAATAACATTAATAGAGTAAAATAATGAATGTAACAACAATAACAACAACAGGGTAAAATAACAAATAACTTCAGCTTTGAACTGGCTCCCCTCCTTCCTTCACAACCGTGGACAGCGAGTGGAGAGGGGAGGCCTGGTCTCTGAGAGGTCCCCCCCTCTCTCTCTCTTGTGGGGTTCCTCCTCAGGGGGCCATTCTCTCCCCTCTCTTGTTTAACATCTCTATGCGACCACTTGCTCAGCTGGTTCAAGGTTTTGGGCTGGAGTGTGACCAGTACGCTGATGACACTCAGCTGGTGCTGAAGATGGAAGGCTGACCGGACTCTGTCCCCGATTGTTTCCATCAGTGCCTCAAGGCCGTTACTGGATGGCTGCGTGCCAGCAGGTTGAGGGTGAATCCAGCAAAGACGGAGATCCTCTGGCTGGGTCAACCGGGAAGTGGGGACATCCAGCTGCCCACCCTGGATGGCGAGGCACTACGCCCGTCCTCGTTGGTCAAGAGTCTGGGAGTCCGCCACTAGCACAACCGCCTTCTTCCACCTGCGGCAGGCTAGACGGCTGGCCCCCTCCCTGTCCAGGGACAACCTGGCTACGGTGATCCAGGCCACGGTCATCTCAAGACTGGACTCCTGTAACACCCTCTACATTGGCCTTCCTCTGTCGGTGATCCGGAAGCTCAAGTTGGTGCAAAATGCAGCTGCTCGGCTTCTTGTGGGAATTCCGATGAGATGCCACATCACCCCAATCTGACTGCAGCTGCATTGGTTACCCATTGAGCACTGGATCACTTTCAGAGTGATGGTACTCACCTTGAAGGTCTTGCATGGTCTGGGGCCGATGTACCTGAGGGACCCCCTCACCCCCTACCAACCCCAGAGATGTTTGATAGTGTTGTTTTTACCAACCCCAGAGATCCCTTTGTTCTGAGGACCAAGATCTATTGGAAGTCCCCAGTGTCAAGACCTTGCGTCTAACAGCAACCAGGCGCAGAGCCTTCACAGCAGTGGCACCATCACTCTGGAACACTCTGCCGCCTGAAGTCCGTGCCTTGCGGGACTTACCAGCTTTCCGCAGGGCATGGAAGACATACCTGTTCCGACAGGCTTTTAATGTTTGATAGTGTTGTTTTTAAATTGTTTTAAATTGCTTTTAAACTTTGTTAGATTTTAGCTATTCTTGTAAGCCGCTCCGAGCCCCAGGGGAGTGGCCGCATAGAAATTCAAATAATAAATAAAACTCTAGTAAAAGCCAAGGGGGGCTTTTTCAGACTGAAAAAGGGCTCAAAAACTCAGCTTATATTTGAGTATATACGGTAAGTGCAAGCGTCAATGCTGGTGCAACTGTGTGAACGTGCTGAGGGCACCACGTTCTGCCATTCTTCTCAAGGCATTGTTTTGTTCTCAACACCATACGTTTGGACCTTGAGGTTTTAGCATAAACCAAAAGGAGACCCCGTGAACCTCAAGCCCTTCTCACCTGTCACAGAGTCCAGGTGGTTGTTGCATCCCTAAAAGATTTGCTGGAACACCACTCATTTACGAGGGACAGGAAATATAATAATAATAATAATAATAATAATAATAATAATAATAATAATAAAAATAAAAAACAGCTTTATGTATACCCCGCCACCATCTCCCCCAACGGGGACTCGAAATAGAAAGCAAATGGCACTGGGACTGCTGAATCTATGTGCCACCTCACCCCCCCCCATTCCCCCCCCCCCATCCCTCCCAGGTTCACCTACCTTGGCATTACAACCTTGTGCTTCTGGCGCAGCTGCTCTACCCACAGATTGGGTCTTGTTTGGAGACACTGACCTTCGTGGGTGGACTCCTGTGCCACAGCGAGAATACGCTCTCAGGTATTTTTGTGCCTCTGGATTCGGAGAAAGAGGACCTTCCTGAAGAAGCAAAAAAGGAAAAGCGCATGAGAGGAAGGTGACTAGGAAGCCATCTCAACTGAAATGCCAAGGCAACATCACTAACCATGTCCTCAATGAACTGAACTGGAATCAGTTTACTCCTAAATTATTGATGATCCCATTTCCATTTCTTTAAACTGGACAACTCAGTGATATTGATAAACTTAAGAATCAATGAGAGAGAGAACACAAAGCAATTTGAAAGCGCACAAAAACAACTCACAGAAGGTTGCAGACAATTCGGTTTAGCTTCACATCACTACACATCTCCTGATACTTTGTTTCTGATCTATAATGAGGACGGGAGCCGTTGCAAATCAGGCGGGGCTTATTTTTAATCCACATTTTGTTGGGAGGAGTGCATCCTGTGGTGAATCCTGGCTAGTCGAAGCCAACCTGGCCCCCAGACTCTGAAGTTGCCTTCCACAGTCTCTCCCCTGCTTCGTCCTCAGTATACTATCTTTCCTGCTATACATTTTCTTGCCTCGTTCAACTGCAACTATCCACATTTCCTCATATAATAGTCACTACTGCATAATAGTTGTAGCTTTACACATGAGGTGTTCAACCTGGGGCTTCTTCTCACACTGAGGCCTTCTCACACTGAGGTCTTTTTCTCACTGAGGGGTCTCTCAAACTGAGGCATTCCAACACTGAGGCCTTTCTCCCACTGAGGTCTTCTCACACAAAGGGCTCTCTCACACTGAGGCCTCTCTCACACTGAGGAAAACAAACTCTGAACCCTTTCTCCCACTGAGGGGTCTCTCAGACTGAGGCGTTCTAACACTGAGGCCTTTCTCCCACTGAAGCCTTCTCAGCCAGTTTACCAGCTGTTGGGATTTCTGGGAGTTGGAGACCAAAACATCTTGGGACCCACAGGTTGAGAACCACTGTCCTAAAGGAACTACTAGATTCCTTAATGCCTTCGCTAATGAGCATCAGACTGAGGTGTTCTAACACTGAGACCTTTCTCCCACTGAGGCCTTCTCACACAGAGTGCTCTCTCACACTAAGGCCTCTCTCACATTGAGGAAAACAAACACTGAGCCCTTTCTCCCACTGCGGCCTCTCTCAGACTGATGCCTACTAAGCCACAGGCACCCCTGCTTATACTGAACTGCAGCTTTTGCAGAGTTATTGCATCCATTTAAACCTTTCAGTTCTTGACTCACATTTTTGTATATAAAAGTACTTGGTTAATTTTTAATATTTCTGACATGAAATACGGGAAGTTGGTGAGAAGTACCCCAGGGCATATTGGGCTCAGCGGTACCTGCAACTTCATCTTCACTTTGGACTCCACGTTCTCGTATTTCTGGGACTTCCAGAGGGCTTTGACTGGCTTGTGCTGGTTGAGCTCCCGAGCCTGCTCTTTCTCTCGATACTTCTTCTGAATCTCCCTCATGCGCTTCAGGTTCTCCTTCTCGTGGTCCTTGTGGTCTCTTCCTGTGTAACGAGACAAAGGAAGCATTGCAGCCGCCTTCGTGCAACCCTGGGACTAGTAGAGCGACAGCAGTTCCCTCCAGACAGCCGCCCAAAACTTACGTCGAGGTGTGTGCTCCTGACAGAAGGAGATGCTGTCCAGCTGCAGCAAAGCGCTCACGGTCCCCTGCTGACCCCTCTCCAAAAAGTCCTTGCCATTGGCTTTGATCCGGGGAGGAGGGTGAGCGAGGCGAGCGCTGTAACACGTCGGGTGCAGGCTGCACTCTGGAGGAATGGGTCCGGGAAGCAGGTCCAGCTTCAGAGAGTTCCCTTCCAGTCTCCCTCGGGCTGAACACACAAAATAAGTGTCAAAAAAGGGAGTGCAGCTCTGTGTCAAGCGACCGCTCTCTGCCCCAAAGACCCAAAGTTCAAGCTCTTATCTTTTCAATTAAGATCAACTGTATTGAGGAAAAAGTCTCAGGCCAAAAATGGGCAAATGACCACTTGTCACACTGAACAAACACAAAAATGCATGAACCTCTAGCTGTTGCGGAATTGCAATCCCCATCAGCCTCAACCAGCTCAACCCATGGTGAGGAATGATAGAAGGGTCTAAGCAACGTTGATTCCGGCCATGGAAGTCGTTGACCATACGATAACGGCATTCCCCAACTGTGATGTAGATAGTATGGGGCTGGAAGGGGAAATAGTGTGACTATATAGACCAGTGGTTCTCCACCTGTGGGTCCCCAGGTGTTCTGGCCTACAACTCCCAACTTCTTGCCTCGTTCAACTGCAACTACCCACATTTCCTCATATAATAGTCACTACCGCATAATAGTTGTAGCTTTACACATGAGGCGTTCAAACTGGGGCTTCTTCTCACACTGAGGCCTTCTCACACTAAGGCCTTTTTCCCACTGAGGGCTCTCTCAGACTGAGGGCTCTTTCAGACTGAGGTGTTCTAACACGAGGCCTTCTCTCAGTGAGGCCTTCTCACACAGAGGGCTCTCTCTCACTGAGGAAAACAAACACTGAGCCCTTTCTCCCACTGAGGCCTTTCTCAGACTGAGGCCTACCAGCTGTTAGGATTTCTGGGAGTTGAAGGCCAAGACATCTGGGGACAATATGTGTGGGGAGATGGCATTCTTTGAACCTAATGGCCAAATGTAGTTTGACATAAATTCTCAGAGCCCACACTCCCACAACAGGCACGTTAAAACAAAGCCTATCTCGGATTAAAGCCCTTCCTGGCAGGAATTAAGCCAGAGTCCTTTCAGCCTTTCCTAACACTGGCCAACACACATTTGGGGACTTCCAAATTAGGCCTGTTTCTGGATATATCTGACCTGCTAATTCCAGAAAAGGCACCATTCAGCTCTAGGATTTGAGATACAGAACATATGGCATCTACCAGCCACCCCCTGCTCGGCCACAGAAAATCATGACAACCATATCTAAGAAATAAGAGCTAATCCAATGCAATTTTCTGAATCAGCACCCCAGATAATCTAGGAATAGGGTTGGAGAACCTCAACTTCTGCAATAGAAGACAACCTGCAAGGAGCCCAAGGTTCCTAAGAGACAGAAGAAAAATTCCAGGAACTTATTTTCCCAGAACATGTGTGCTTATGTGTTGTGTTGAAGGCTTTCCTGGCTGGAATCACTGGGTTGCTGTGAGTTTTCCAGGCTGTATGGCCATGTTCCAGAAGCATTCTCTCCTGACATTTCACCCACATCTATGGCGGGCATCCTCAGAGGCTGTGAGGTACACTGGGAACTCGACAAGGGAGGTTTATATATCTGTGGTGGGAGAATGAACTCTTGCCTGTCTTGATTAGCATTGCAAAGCCTTGCAGCTTTAAGGCCTGGCTGATTCCTGCCTGGGGAAATCCTTTGTTAGCTGGCCCTGACTGTTTCATGTCTGGAATTCCCCTGTTTTCAACGTGCTCTTCTTTATTTATTGTCCTGATAGTAGATTTTTTTAAATACTGTTAGCCAGATTTCATGGTTTTCTCCTCTCTGTTGAAATTGCCAGGGCAGTAAATAAGGAACAACACGTAGAGCTCTGCGCCCCTTCTACACACCACAGCATGCAGCCCCCAATGTATTACCCACGACACGCTCTGCAAACGTGCAGCACACTCACCGGAGAGAGGGCGCCTGTAGTAATCCGGGCACAGGGTGGGGTCGGGGGGAATGGGACCTGTGATCCGGGACAGCCCCTCTGCCATCTTCACCTCAGCAACCAGAAACTCTCCTTTTGGGAGGTCTTGAAACGATGAAGCCTGTCTCGATCACGGAGGACTTGCAGCAAATGCCTTGGGAGGAGCAGAAAGGCATTCGTTGTAAGAAGGTGCACCCCTTCTTCTTTATTGATTAGCAGCATTGACAGCCCACCTTTCTTCCAGTAACTCCAGAGAGGAACACAGGGTTCTTTCCCTGCTCACAACCACCCCGTGTCGGTCGGGGGAGAGAAGGACCGGCTCAGAGTCAACCAATGACACAACGGCTCTCAAAGTACTTTGATGAGAACAAGATAGACCTCACATAATAATGTCTATGACAGCCCCCATATGCTGACTATCTGACTGTGGCGCAGCTGGCTAGGCGTCAGCTGCATTAAGATCACTACTGACCGAAAGGTCATGAGTTCGAAGCCAGCCCAGGTCGGAGTCCGCGTCTGACCAATTTGTGTAGCTTACTGTTGACCTTTGCAGCCCAAAAGACAGTTGCATCTGTCAAGTAGGAAATTAAGGTACTGCTTATGTGGGAGGCAAATTTAACTAATTTACGAGGCCATAAAAATCTCCAGCAAGCATGCAATGAATGAGGAAGTACTTCACAAATGGTCAGTGAAGGGGCAGCTCACTACTTTGATGAGAACAAGATAGACCTCATGTAATTATATGACAGCCCCCATATGCTGACTATCTGGAACAAAAATGAGAAGATCATAGGCTTCCAGGATCCTCTCTACTACAAACACGAGAGCTCTACTAACCAAATCGTGATACCGAGGACATATAAAAGTCACGATAAAGCTTTCCCCTTGACATTCAGTCTAGTTGTGTCCGACTCTGGGACTCTGGTGCTCATCTCCATTTCTAAGCAGGAGAGAACGGCGTCACCCACAGATGCCTCCAAGCTCACGTGGCCACTGGCATGACTGCATGGAGTGCTGTTACCTTCCCGCAGATGCAGTACCTATTGATCTACTCACATCTGCAAGTTTTCGAAGTGCTAGGTTGGCAGAAGCTGGGCCTAACAGTGAGATCTCACCCCGCTCCCTGAATTCGAACCTGAGACCTTTTGGTCAGCAAGTTCAGCAGCTCAGCGGTTTAACTCGCGGCACCACCGGAGGCTCCTCAAGAACATATACTGAGATTGAAAAGAATTCTGAGTCCAAAAATTCATTCTGAATACCGGACACTAACTGAGCCAATACACCATCCGCAAAGATATTCATGGTAATGCTGCCACTCCAAGCTTTTCTTAAATTTCAGATGCAAATTTAGGATTCAGGTGGTAAAAAGCAGACATTTTGTTGCTGCCACTTTTAAGCAATCGGATCTCCAAGACAGGGCCTTCTCAGTGGTGGCCCCTCGGCTATGCAACGCCCTTCCTGGGGACATTCGATCGGCCCCCTCCCCCTCTTAACATTCTGGAAAAGACTCAAGACTTGGTTGTTTCAGCAAGTGTTTGAAAATGCAAGGTAAAAGACATAGGAATTTGGAACAACTGGATGACGAGATGGGACAATGTTATGATTAGGAGACACAAATGGATTACGTTTTTAATACTCTTGTTATGATTTTATATTATGTGTTAATGTTTTTAAGGAGCCCCCGGTGGTGCAGTGGGTTAAAGCGCTGAGCTGCTGAGCTTGTTGACCAAAAGGTCACAGGTTTGATTCCGGGGAGCGGCGTGAGCTTCTGCTGCCAGCCCTAGCTTCTGCCAACCTAGCAGTTCGAAAACATGCAAATGTGAGTAGATCAATAGGTACCGCTCCGGCGGGAAGGTAACGGCGCTCCAGGCTGTCATGCTGTCACATGACTTTAGAATCATAGAATCAAAGAGTTGGAAGAGACCTCATGGGCCATCCAGTCCACCCCCATTCTGCCAAGAAGCAGGAATATTGCATTCAAATCACCCCTGACAGATTGCCATCCAGCCTCTGTTTAAAAGCTTCCAAAGAAGGAGCTTCCACCACACTCCCTCTGGGGCAGAGAGTTCCACTGCTGAACGGCTCTCACAGTCAGGAAGTTCTTCCTCATGTTCAGGTGGAACCTCCTCTCTTGGAGTTTGAAGCCATTGTTCCATTGCGTCCTAGTCTCCAAGGAAGCAGAAAACAAGCTTGCTCCCTCCTCCTCCTCCCTGTGGCTTCCTCTCACATATTTATACATGGCTATCATATCCCCTCTCAGCCTTCTCTTCTTCAGGCTAAACATGCCCAGCTCCTTAAACCGCTCCTCATAGGGCTTGTTCTCCAGACCTTTTATCATTTTAGTTGCCCTCCTCTGGACACATTCCAGCTTAGAGTCAATATCTCTCTTGAATTGTGGGGCCCAGAATTGGACACAATATTCCAGGTGTGGTCTGACCAAGGCAGAATAGAGCATGGGGAGCATGACTTCCCTAGATCTAGACACTAGGCTCCTCTTGAGGCAGGCCAAAATCCCATTGGCTTTTTTTGCCACCACATCACATTGGTGGCTCATATTTAACTTGTCCACGAGGACTCCAAGATCTTTTTCACACGTACTGCTCTCGAGCCAAGCATTGTCACCCATTCTGTCTCTTTGCATTTCGTTTTTCCTGCCAAAGTGGAGTATCTTGCATTTGTCCCTGTTGAACTTCATTTTGTTAGTTTTGGCCCATCTCTCTAATCTGTCGTTTTGGATCCTGCTCCTGTCCTCTGGAGTCTTGGCTATCCCTCCCAATTTGGTGTCGTCTGCAAACTTGATGATCCTGCCTTCTAGCCCTTCATCTCAGTCATGAATGAAGATCCTGAACAGGACCGGGCCCAGGACGGAACCCTGCTTGTGGCACTCCGCTCGTCACTTCTTTCCAAGATGAAGAGGAAGCATTAGTGAGCACCCTCTGGGTTCGTCCATTTAACGAATTACAGATCCACCTCACCTTGGAGATGTCTATGGACAATGCCGGCTCTTCGGCTTAGAAATGGAGATGAGCACTACACCCCAGAGTCAGACATGACTGGACTTAATGTCAGGGGACAACCTTTACCTTTACTTTAATGTTTTTAAATAGTTTATGGTGTTTTGGGGCATCAAATTGTTGCCATTGTGAACCGCTCTGAGTCACCTGAGGGCTGAGGACGGTATACAAATATAGTAAATAAATACATAAATAAATAATGTAATTGGGCTGAAATGGAGCTTAATGAAACAGGTAGTAAGAGAAGCTCTGTAGCCCTCTGGTTCCAAACCTCTCAGCCGTTTCCTGCGTGCCTTCCAAAAGGGAGTGACGCCCCGCGCTTTGCCACCGGGCAGAGCCAGGCACAAAGCCCGGGAATCCTGCCAGCAACAAACAGGCCGCAGCTGCTGTGACTCTGCGGCCAGGCACCCTATGTATTTATTTATTTATTTATTTGGGGCTTTTCTATCCCGCCCTCTCTCAACCTCCGCAGAGGGACTCAGGACGGCTTACAAATTGGCATCCCATGGTGCCCATTCCAGAAACATAAATATATAATTGAACAGCAGTATAACAATACACAGTGTAAAACAGTATACAACAATATAAAAACACACAGTCAGCTTGAATCATCATCCGAGGGGGAGTCAGACAGTTCTGTAAAAGTTGTCAAGTCAGCAAGTCACCCTAATCTACCAAGGCCTGATCCCATGGCCAGGATTTCACTTGTTTCCGGAAGGTCAAGAGGGATGCAGCAGATCTAATTTCAATTGAGAGGGAGTTCCATAGCCGAGGGGCCACCACAGAAAAGGCCCCGTTCCCTGTCCTCACCAGACGTGATTGCGACAATGGGGGAACAATGAGTTGGGTCTCCCCAAAAGATCTTAGGGCCTTAGGTGGGTCGTAGTTTGGAAAAGTAACCTGCCAATAGAACCAAGTTGGCACAGAAGCAGTCAGGAAGAGCGACTTTCTTCTTCCCTGCGCTTCCTCCAAAGATACTCTGACCGCAGATTCCACCTCCTGCTCGGCCTCAACAGAAAAGAGTGGGCACACTGTCCCTGGTTCTTGGAGAAGGGTGGTTTGTAGTGAGAGCTAAGCCAATGCTACCTTGGCAGCCACCTCTCCACAAATGTCAACATTGACACCGAAATACAATACCGCCTGAGCTCTGCAAGTGCAGCATTTTTCCAAATGAAGCAGAGTGTTTGAGGACCGGGACATCCGTAGGGAGACCAAGGGGCTTGTTTATAAAGCTATTGTCCTCCCAACCCTGTTGTATGCCTGTGAAACGTGGACTGTCTACAGATGTCACATGCAACTCCTGGAACGATTCTATAAGCATTGCCATTGAAAAATCCTGCAAATCTCTTGGGAAGGCAAGCGGACAAACGTCAGCATGCTGGAAGAAGCAAAGACCAGCAGCATTGAAGCGATGGTCCTCCACCATCAACTCCGGGAAGACAAGTGGACAAATGTCAGACGCTGGAAGAAGCAAAGACCAGCAGCATTGAAGCGATGCCCCTCCACCATCAACTCCGCTGGACCGGCCACGTTGTCCGGATGCCCGACTACCGTCTCCCAAAGCAGTTGCTCTACTCCGAACGGAAAACGGAATGTTGGTGGGCAGGAAAAGAGATTGAAAGATGGGCTCAACTTTGGCATTGACACCGAGAACTGGGAGCCTTGAAATTGAATCCAGACAAGACAGAGGTCCTACTGGTCAGTCGTAAGGCCAACCAGGGCATAGGGTTACAGCCTGTGTTAGACGGGGTTCCACTCCCCCTGAAGACGCAGGTTCGCAGCTTGGGAGTGATCCTGGACTCATCGCTGAGCCTGGAACCCCAGGTCTCGGCGGTGGCCGGGAGAGCTTTCGCACAATTAAAACTTGTGCGCCAGCTGCGACCGTACCTTGGGAAGTCGGACTTGGCCACGGTGGTCCACGCTGTTGTTACATCCCGACTGGATTACTGCAACGCACTCTACGTGGGGCTGCCTTTGAAGACTGCTCGGAAACTCCAACTGGTCCAGCGGGAGGCAGCCAGATTGCTCACCGGAGCGACATACAGGGAGCACACCACCCCCCGGTTGTGTCAGCTCCACTGGCTGCCGATCCAATTCCGAGCACAATTCAAAGTGCTGGTTTTGACCTATAAAACCCTATACGGTTCCGGCCCAGTGTATCTGTCCGAACGGATCTCCCTCTACGTCCCACCTCGGAACCTAAGATCTTCTGGGGAGGCCCTGCTCTCGACCCCGCCTTTATCACAAGTGAGGTTGGCCGGGACGAGGAGCAGGGCCTTCTCGGTGGTGGCCCCCCACCTGTGGAACTCCCCCCCCCCCCCCGGGGAAATTAGATCGGCAATGTCCCTTCTTTCATTTAGGAAAAAATTGAAAACCTGGATATGGGACCAGGCATTTGGACACCCGGGCAGCTAAAGAAAAACCTAATGACGAGCTGGAACTTGTCGAGATGGAATGGACTTATGAAACTTCGAACGCTGAACTCAGGATTAACCTACTGCTGTGTTATTGTATTAATGTGTATTGATGATTTTAATTTTTAATTTGTAATTGTTTAATTTGTTTATATATGTATGTATATGTGATAAAGGCATCGAATTGTGCCTTCCTCTGTAAGCCGCCCTGAGTCCCCCCCCCCCCCCCCGGGGGTGAGAAGGGCGGGGTAAAAGTGACGGAAATAATAATAATAATAATTAAGGGCTCCAGCTGGAGGTCAGCTGTGACCAGCAGTGCTGCAGAATTCAAAGAGGCACAAATGGAGGGTGAAAGAGAGAAACATGCCAAGAGGAAGGAGGCACATTAAGCCAACCCTGACTGGGACCTTCTTCCATGTGGAATCCAATGCCCTCACTGTGGGAGAAGATGCAGGTCAAGAATAGGGCTCCACAGTCACCTACGAACCCACAGCCAGGACACTATACTTGGAGGACCATCCTCCTCGGACTATGAGGGATCACCTAAGTAAGCAAGCCAACATTGTTTGCTGTAACCAGTAACCAGTACAGTAAACCAGTACAGTACAAGATTCTGTAATTGTGGAAGGCTTTCATGGCTGCCAGAAAGGACAGAGAGTTTCATCTATGCTGATGATCGTGCCATTACTGCTCAAGCAGGGAGCTTTGAGATGGTAGAACAGAAGCTCTCCGAAGCTCTAGGTGCCCTTACTGCCTATGACAGGGAAAACCAGATGATCCCCAACCCATCTAAAACACAGACAAGCATCCTGAGCTCTGAAGATCACCTGGGAAGGAACCCCTGGAGCATTGCAGCACACCCAAATCCCTGGGAGGAGTCACTCTGGACTGTGCTCTGACCTACAAGAAGCACTTCCTGAACATCAAGCAAAAAGTGGGCGCTAGAAACAACGTCATACGAAAGCTGACTGGAACAGCCTGGGGATCACAACCAGACACAGTGAAGACATCTGCCCTTGCACTATGCTACTCTGCTGCTGAGTACGCATGCCCAGTGTGGAACACATCTCACCACGCTAAAACAGTGGATGTGGCTCTGAATGAGACATGCCGCATTATCACGGGGTGCCTGCGCCCTACACCCCTGGAGAAATTACACTGCTTAGCCGGTATTGCACCACCTGACATCCGCCGGGAAGTAGCAGCCAATAGTGAAAGGACCAAGGCAGAGACATCTCCAGCTCATCCCCTGTTTGGGTATCAGCCAGCACATCAACCACTTAAATCTAGAAATAGTTTTCTAAGATCTGCAGAGACACTTGCTGGAACACCTCAGCAAGCGAGAGTCCAAAAGTGGCAGCACCTCAATCAGTGGCTGATACCAAATGAGAGACTCCCCCCTGGGCACACAGAAGAAGACTGGGCGACTTGGAAGGTGCTGAACACACTGCGCGAGATGCAGAGCCAACCTCAAGAAATGGGGCTACAAAGTGGAATCCACGACACGCGAGTGGGGAGAAGAGCAAACCACTGACCACCTGCTGCAATGCAACCTGAGCCCTGCCACATGATGCACAAGGGAGGACCTCCTTGCGGCAACACCAGAAGCACTCCAAGGGGACAGAGACTGGTCAAAGGACATTTAATCAACTACCAAGCTTGCAAACTTTGTGTTTTGTTTGTTTGTTTGCTTTGTTCTGTTAGAAATGTAATATAATTGACTGGTTGATCTGACACGACAAATAAATAAATAAATAAATAAATAAATGGCTGGAATCACTGGGTTGTGGTAGGTTTTTGGGGCTATAGGGCCATGTTCTAGCAGCATTCTCTCCTGACGTTTCGCCTGCATCTATGGCAAGCATCCGGAGGATGCTTGCCATAGATGTAGGCGAAACGTCAGGAGAGAATGCTGCTAGAACATGGCCCCAAAACCTCCCACAAGCCAAGATTCTGCAAGTTTGTAACAATGATAATTATATGAATACTTCCTCTCGTGAAGACAGAAGCCCCTTCCACGCAGGTGAATCCAATCCCACGTTATCTGCCTTGAACCGGATTATGTGGCAATGTGGACTCAGGGAACCCGGTTCTAAGCAGATATTCCGGGTTATGTGGCTGTGTGGAAGGGCCCAGCGGGAAGCAGAGAAGAGGGGCGCGTCCCCTGGGGAAGCCTCGGGTGGGAAGGCCCGCCTCAAGCCCACGCCGGGCTCCGCTCACCTCTCGGGACGAGAACAGGCCGCGGTTGGGATCTCCCCGCCTCCTCCTCCTCCTCCCGTCGCTAAGCAACCGTCGCTTCCTCTCCATAGGCGGAAGGTAAACAAAGCCCTTCTAGGAAGTCTAGCACCGCCCCTTCTCGCCTGAGGGCCGGCGCCGCAGCGCCCCTTGTGGCCGGGGGAGGGAAGGGCAGGGAGGGAAGCAAGAGGCACTGGCTCAGGATTTCCCTTTTTTTTTTAAAAAAAAAAATGTTTTTATTAGGAGGATTAAAATATATATATAACCTCGAAAGTGGGGGAACATATTTGGTTTGGATAGGAAAGTAGGAATATCAAGGTCCAAGTATATAAAAAAGGCAAAAAGAGAGGAAAAAAGTGTATATATAGTTAGGTTCTTGTGGGGTTTTTTCGGGCTATATGGCCCTGTTCTAGAGGCATTTTCTCCTGACGTTTCGCCTGCATCTGTGGCAAGCATCCTCAGAGGTATTTATTTATTTGGGGTTCTTTTACCCCGCCCTTCTCACCCCGAAGGGGACTCAGAGCGGCCTTACAAAAGCAAAGGCACCCTTCGATGCCTGCATCATGAAACAATTATACATAAACTTACATCATATCATAATATAATTCACAAAGTGCATGCATTAATTATCATAAAATCAATAAAATCAATAAAAACAAATACAAACCCAATTTCTCCTTTTACATGGTCAGCGTTTCGCTCATTGATCTAATTTTACATTCCATTTCATCAATCCTGCTGGTCTTACTCGCCTGATTGTCTGATTTAATTGCCAAGGTGCCCAAAGGCCTGGTCCCACAACCACGTCTTCACCCTCCTCCTGAAGGCGAGGAGGGATGGTGCTGCCCTGATTTCCCCCGGGAGTGAGTTCCACAGGTGAGGAGCCACCACTGAGAAAGCCCTGCTCCTCGTCCCCACCAGCCTCACTTGTGAGAGTGGTGGGGTCGAGAGCAGGGCCTCCCCAGATGATCTCAGAGTCCGGGGTGGGACGTAAAGGGAGATACGTTTGGACAGATACACTGGACCGGAACCGTACAGGGTTTTGTAGGTCAAAACCAGCACCTTGAATTGTGCTCGGAACTGAATCGGCAGTGTAGTGAGGTCTGTTGGAAGTAGGAAAATGGGTTTATATATCTGTGGAATGACCAGGGTGGGGCAAAGGACTCTTGTCTGCTGGAGCTAGGTGTGAATGTTTCAACTGATCACCTTCATTAGCATTTGAAGGCCTGCCTGAGCCTGGGAAAATCTGTTGCTGGGAGGTGTTAAGCTGTGCCTGGTTGTTTCCTCTCTGTTGTTTTGCTGTTGTAATTTTAGAGTTTTTTAATACTGGTAGCCAGATTTTGTTCATTTTCATGGTCTCTTCCTTTCTGTTGAAATTGTCCACCTGCTTCTTGTGGATTTCAATGGCTTCTCTGTGTAGTCTGACATGGTGGTTGTGAGAGTGGTCCAGCATTTCCGTGTTCTCAAATAATCTGCTGTGTTCAGGTTGGTTCCTCAGGTGCTCTGCTATGGCTGACTTCTCTGGTTGAGTTACTCTGCAGTGTCTTTCGTGTTCCTTGATCCGTGTCTGGGCAATGGCGCTGCGTGTGGTGGTCCCTCTGTAGACTTCTTGTCCACAGCTGCATGGTATACAATGGTAGACTCCTGCAGAGGTGAGAGGATCCCTCTTGTCCTTTGCTGAATGGAGCATTGGTTGGATTTTATGTATATATAGTGTTCTGTCGCCGCTGGAGCCGAAATGAATCATAGAATCCTAGAATCAAAGAGTTGGAAGAGAACTGGTGGGCCATCCAGTCCAGCCCCAATCTGTGAAGAAGCAGGAATATTGCATTCAAATCACCCCTGACAGATGGCCATCCAGCCTCTGTTTCAAAGCTTCCCAAGAAGGAGCCTCCACCACACTCCCTCCTGGGCAGAGAGTTCCACTGCTGAACAACTCTCATGTTCAGGTGGAATCTCCTTTCTTGTAGTTTGAAGGTGCTTTTAAGAGAGGATGTTAGGCTTGCATCCAGCAGGAAGCCAGGGCCCCAAAAAGAAGCCTTTAGGAAAATTTCCCTTATTAAGCAGTCTTTATGAGGCTTGAGCTTAAATATAACAGTTCTTTATTAAGGAACAAACAGGCTTAACAGTCTATTACAGTGTTTCTCCACCTTCCAAATGCCACGACCCCTTAATACAGTTCCTCATGTTGTGGTGACCCCCAACCTTAATATTATTTTCATTGTTACTTCAAAACTGTAATTTTGCTACTGTATTTACATTTACTGGACCAAATGTGGCACAAATACCTGGTGAGTTTGCGGGGGGGGGGGGGGGGGGATGTATTGATGTTGCCATTTGGGAGTTGTAGTTGCTGGGATTTATAGTTCGCCTACAATCAAAGAGCATTCTGAACTCCACCAATGATGGAATTGAACTAAACTTGGCACTCAGAACTCCCATGACCAACAGAAAATACGAGAAGGTTTTGGTGGGCATTGACCTTGAGTTTTGGAGTTGTAGTTCACCTAAATCCAGAGAGCACTGTGGACTCAAACAATGATGGATCTGGACCAAACTTGGCACAGATCCTCAATATTTCCAAATGTGAACACTGGTGGAGTTTAGGAGAAATAGAGCTTGACATTTGGGAGTTGTAGTTGCTGGGATTTATAGTTCACCTACAATCAAAGAGGATTCTGAACCACACCAATGATAGAATTGGGCCAAACATTCTACACAGAACTCCCATGACCAACAGAAAATACTGTGTTTTCTGATGGTCTTTGGTGACCCCTCTGACACCCCTTCGTGACCACTCCAGGGGTCCCAACCCCCAGGTTGAGAATCGCTGGTCTATTAGCTCTTGCAATCTTGTTTACAGGAAACAGGCACTATCTTCATAAACTTTGCTCAAAGGAAAATTCCCCCTTTTAGCGCCTCCCAGGCTGCTGTGAACCTAAACCTGACTGATTTGAGTCTACTACCGGCTGAACTGCGTCTCAGAACCGAGCAGACGTACCAGCAGGCCTGTAGTCACTTAGCTGGAGATGAGCAGAGCTGTTATTCCCTCCGGAAGTCCTCAGGGCTGTAAAGCTGTTTCCCTGGAACCCTTTGGGAATCTGTAGAGGCTCTCAAGACTGTTCTCCCCCGGGAAGTCTTAAGAGACGAAGCCTTTGCACAGGAGGACGTTTGTGTACATCCTCTGCATAGACTTCCTTTGCTGAGACTGGCTGAAAAATAGCCCCTTCCCTCCAAAAAACTCAAAGAAGGGCGGGACCAGGGAACCTAACTGTTATTGACAGGTGGCTTGTCCTATGAATGCAAATTATAACAGGAAGCCACCCTGCTGCAAAATCCCAAGCCTGGGATTGCAAACCAACATTTAACCCAAAGAAATAAAATTGGAGCTCCTGGAACAGCTGTTCCAGAACATATAGGAAATAGAATATATATATATATATATATATAAGAAGAGAAAAAGGGGAAAATGTTTTGTTTTTTTTAAAAAAGGAAAAAATATAATATTGTTGACTTCCATCTAGACTTTGGTGGTCTTCAAAGTCTCTTTTTCTGGGCTTTCTAAGCATTTGCTGATGGTGAAAGAGGTCATGGCACGCCTGGGCCAACTTGGGCCCTCCTTCCCTCCCTCCAGGTATTTCGGACTCCAACTCCCACCATTCCTCACAGCCTCGGGCCCCTTCCTATTCCCCCTCAGCCACTTAATGGAGGGTAAACAGGCCTTACATATGTAGATGATCCCACTTTGATGGCCGAAAGCGAGGAGGAGCCGAGGAGCCTTCTAATCAAGGTGAAAGAAGAAAGCGCAAAAACTGGGTTGCAGTTAAACATTAAAAAAAACCAAGATTATGGCAACAAGAATGATTGACAACTGGGAAATAGAGGGAGAAAAGGTAGAGGCCGTGACAGGGTTTGCATTTCTAGACGCAAAGATTACTGCAGACACAGACTGTGGCCAGGAAATCAGGAGACACTTCCTTCTTGGGAGGAGAGCAATGGTCAAGCTTAATAAGAGAGTAAGGAGTAGAGACATCACACTGGCAACAAAGATCCACATAGTCAAAGCAATGGTTTTCTTCAGAGTCACTTACGGATGTGAGAGTTGGACCTTAGGGAAGGCTGAGCGAAGGAAGAGAGATGCTTTTGAGCTGTGGTGTTGGAGGAAAGTCTTGAGAGTGCCTTGGACTGCGAGAAGATCCAACCAGTCCATCCTCCAGGAAAGAAAGCCCGGCTGCTCACTGGAAGGAAGGAGAGTAGAGGCCAAGAGGAAGTCCTTTGGCCACATCATGAGGAGACAGCAAAGCCTAGAGAAGGGAATGATGTTGGGGAAAAAGGAAGGAAAAAGGAAGAGGGGCCGACCAAGGGCAAGATGGATGGATGGGATCCTTGAAGGGACTGGCTTAACCTTGAAGGAGCTGGGGGTGGTGACGGCCGACAGGGTGCTCTGGCATGGGGTGGTCCAGGAGGTCACCAAGAGTCAGAAGCCACTGAACGAATAAACAACAACAAACCAGGCCTGGGCAAATCTGGGCCCGCCCTCCCTTCAGGTGTTTTGGACTCCAACTCCCACCATTCCCAACCGCCTCGGGCCCCTTCCTTTCCCCCCTCAGCCGCTTAAGCTGAGTACTGGGCCCATAACCAACGTTAGGCTCTGTTACACAGTAGCATTGCACGCAGCAGCCTTCACGTGGGAGCTTCTCTCATTCCAGGGCTTTGTCATTCTGTGAGGCCTCCTTCGCAGGGAAGCCTCCTCGCACTGACTGAGGCACTCTCTCACTGGGGCAAACAAACACTAACAGGCTTTGGCATACTCACTGTGCTATCTTGTTCATAACTTGGAGACTGCCTGTAATGCAGTTATACGAGTCTATTATGAAATATATCATACTGTTATTGAACACGATACCCCCTCCTCCTCCTCCTCCTCCTCCTCCTCCTCCTCAATTACAAATGATTGCAGAGAATATCAGGAACAGACCAAGAGCAGCATCAAAGCCCACAAAGACTTAATTGCTTCAACCCTAAAATAAAATCTATACTTGTTCTAACCTTCTGCCAGACCTGTATACGTAGAGTATAGGTATGTGCATACATAGAGAATCCTCCAAAGCACTTTACATTTTTAGGTCTGCTTGTCTGTTTTTCACAAATGCCACTATCGCCTTTTTGCCCATGCTGCAGCATTACTTTCAATTTTAATTTTACATTTGGCCTACCCATAGTTTTTAAAGTGTGTTGTCCTATTGATAATGCTTATGTTATTGTTTTATTGTTTTTAAATTGCTTGTATTGTTGTTGTTGTTGTTGCGTGTATTGCTGTATTTTGGGCTCGGCCTCATGTATGCCGCACCGAGTCCCCTGGGAAGATGGTGATAATGCTTATGTTATTGTTTTATTGTTTTGTTGTTTTTAAATTGCTTGTATTGTTGTTGTTATTGCGTGTATTGCTGTATTTTGGGCTCGGCCTCATGTAAGCCGCACCGAGTCCCCTGGGGAGATGGTAGCGGGGTACAAATAAAGTGTTGTTATTATTATTATTAATCCCGTTCTCCATATAAAATGCAACAAGACGTAGCCCAGAAGACCACCACCCTTTTGTAACCTTGCTGGGGCTTTTCCTGGGCAAGAGAGGGTGGGCAAATCTCTCTGGCTGTTCCCGGCTAGGGTAATCATCACAACCCATTCTGGAGATAGATAGATAGATAGATAGATAGATAGATAGATAGATATGTAATATATATATGCAGAGAGAGGCAGCTCCCCACGTCAGGCCAGATAAGACAGTAAATATTGGTTTAACTTAATGGCCCTCGTGGGCTGAGAGATTGCTGACCATGGAAACAGAGGCTCAGCGTGCGTACATTTGCTTAACCTTTTTATTTGGAGCCCAACTCCAATTGTCAAGATCACCCTCACCTTTTAGGTCTTTGGAGCCTCAAGCACTTGTTATGCTGAGTCAGTCAATCAAAGACTCATTATCATCTCTTTGACATTAAGTTCTTGTGGGTTTTTTCGGGCTATAGAGCCATGTTCTAGAGGCATTTCTCCTGACGTTTCGCCTGCATGTCTGGCAAGCATCCTCAGAGGTAGTGAGGTCTGCTGGAACTGGGGGGGAAAGGGTTTATATATCTGTGGAATGGCCAGGGTGAGACAAAGGGCTCTTGTCAGTTGGGCTAGGTGTGAATCTTGCAACTGACCACCTTGATTAGCATACAATGGGCTGACTGTGCCTGGAGCAAACTCTTCTTGAAAGGTGATTAGATGTCCCTGCCGGTTTCCTCTCTGCTGTTTTTGCTGTTGCAATTTTAGAGTTTTTTAATACTGGTAGCCAGATCTTGTTCATTTTCATGGTTTCTTCCTTTCTGTTGAAATTGTCCACATGCTTCTTGTGGATTTCAATGGCTTCTCTTTGACATTGTTTCCTAACCCTAACCCTCTTTGACATTGTTCCGATAAAGGGCATCCCTTTGCAGAGGACGTCCCACCAGCCGCCTGGCCCTCCGGTCAGCGAATCCCAGGCTGCCATTTCCCCGCAAAAGGGAATCCTCGCCTGGAGGCAGTGATGTCAGCAGTGTCCTCAACCAATCAGGGTGCGGATCCAGACTGGCCCCTCTCTTAGCCAGTCAGGGAGGGGCGCGGGATGTTTGAATAGCTGTCATGCTGCAAAAAAATGTTATGATTGACCTTGTCTCTCTTTTTGGCCAGACTGAATAACCTTCTGCGGCTTGTCTTCACCCGGATGCGTTTCCTGTCTCTCTGCCTGGCCCATTTGGTGTTAGCCTGGGTCTGCCGGGCACAGTCCCTGTTATCTGCGGTCCTAGTCTTAAATCCAACACAATACCCTTCAGTTCAAGCTGCAACGACCGGTGCATTGTCCCTGGCTTCTGTGGCCCACCAACCTGAGAGAGAGTGGACAGAATGCAGCGGTCCTTGCGTAGCCTAGCAACCGGAGTCAGGAAGGCGGCGGTGCCATCATTGTCTCCAGACGGACCTCGTGCTTTGGTGGAGACGGACCCCCTGCCTTGGTGGGGATCTCTCCTTCTGTTGAGTAGATCCAGGCAGCTCAAGCCTTTGATACGGAGGGCAACTCCAGGTTGTTGTGAGGATGAACTGCAGGTCTTTGGAGAGAGAGAGTATTCAGGCATGGGCCTGAATACACCTTGGGAAAATGTTGCTAATCCCACTCCCATGTTATTGGTCAGCAAGTCGGCTCTGAGTTATGAATGAGAGAGCTCTAAGGCCCCTGGTCATCAACTGCCCTGTACAGACACTCCCTGAGTTACAGACAATATAGGCTCTGTAGGTTTGTTCTTAAGTTGAATCTGTATGTAGGTCAGATCAGGGACATTTTCAAGTGTAACTCCAGCCAAGAAATACACATAGTTTAAAGCTTTAGATAGCACAGGGAAGGGTGAATACCGCTGTGGTGTTAGTTTTCATATTTAGAAGATGTTCCTCTACTGCAGTGTTTCTCAACCTGGGGGTCAGGACCCCTGAGGGGGTCATGAGGGGGTGTCAAAGGGGTCGCCAAAGACCATCAGAAAATTAGTATTTTCTGTTGGTCATTGGGATTCTGTCTGCCAAGTTTGGTTCAATTCCATCATTGGTGGAGTTCAGAATGCTCTTTGATTGTAGGTGAACTATAAATCCCAACAACTACAACTCCCAAATGTCAGGGTCTATTTTCCCCAGACTCCACCAGTGTTCACATTTGGGCATATTGAGTATTTGTGCCAAGTTCGGTCCAGAACCATGGTTGCATGAATCCACAGCATTCCTCTGGATATAGGTGAACTATAACTCCCAAACTCAAGGTCAACACCCACCAAACCCTTCCAGTGTTTTCTGTTGGCCATGGGAGTTCTGTGTGCCAAGTTCAGTTTAAAACCATCGCTGGTGGAGTTCAGAATGCTCTTTGATTATAAGTGAACTATAAATCCCAAATGACAAAATCAATCCTCCCCCCAACCCCACTAGCATTCACAATTGGGCATATTGGGTATTTGTGCTCAATTTAGTCCAGTGAATGAAAATCGATCCTGCATATCAGATATTTACATTATGATTTATAACAGTAGTAAAAGGACAAGTATCAAGTAGCAACGAAAACAATATTATGGTTGGGGGTCGTCACAACACGAGGGACTGTATTAAGGGGTCACGGCATTAGGAAGGTTGACAACCACTGCTCTGCTGTTTCTACCTGTAATAATTGGATTTTGATGGTGATAAATCTTTAGTGCAGACTCCTTTTCCCCAGGATAATAACTCTTTTGGGACGGAACTTCTCTTCCAAGGGGGAGATTCCTTTCACTTCCTGTCGTCTCACTCCCGTTCTTAACTAGGAGTCAGATGTTTGTACCTCAGGGACTGCCTTAGTGTGGTCCCCCCTTTTTTTCCCCTATTGCCTTCCACTCTTTAAAGCTGTGTTGCAGAGCTTTCCAAACTGTGTGTCGACTGCGGTCTCAACATAACGAGCCTAATTATTTATCTATTTACGACATTTCTATGCCGCCCTTCTCACCCCGAAGGGGACTCGGCGCGGCTTACAAGGTATATATTACATGCAATATATTATATTGTTGGCATAGTACAATATCAGCATTAAACATTGCTATATTGCACCATACCGCTATATCGTATTATTATTAATAATATTACATGTAACAGAAATATGTGATTATACCATATTATTATTATTATTATTATTAATAATAATAATATATTGCATTACAATATAATATTAGGGCTGAGTTAGAACTGATCATTCTCAAAGGCTTGCTGAAACCACCAGGTCTTCAAGCTCTTACGAAAGGAGGGGAGGGATATGGGGCCTGCCTTATTTCCCTTGGAAGGGCGTTCCAGAGGCAGGGGCCACCACTGAGAAGGCCCTCTCTCTCGTCCCCACCAACAGTGCTTCTGACAGTAGTGGGATGTTTCATAAAGCCCCTCCGTTGTGCCCCCAAATTGCCCGTGTGATGGTCTCTTACCTTGGGCCCCTTCCTTTGCTGAACATTCAAGGATCCCCCAAATGCTCTGTGGATATCAAGCCATGGTTAATGGGAGGACATGCAACAAACCCGAGGCTTCCTTATGTGGTTTATATTTGTAAAAATATAAATGATAAGGTTTTAATGAGATATGTTATGTCCCTGTACATTTCATTATTACAATTTATTTATGTGCCTGTGTCTCTTATAAGGGGTTGGTTTAACCCAGGGCTGGGCCAACTTGGGCCCTCCCTCCAGGTGTTTTGGACTCCAACTCCCACCATTCCTAACAGCTTCAGCCCTTTCCTCCCCCCCCCCCCCAGCTGCTTAAGCTGGGCTGAAGGTCAGGAGCTCACCTTGAGCCAGGCTTCGAACTGTCAACCTTTCGGTTGGCAAGATTTACTGCAACTGGTGGTTAACTTGTATTGATGTATTTTGGGCTCAGCCTCATGTAAGCCGCACCGAGTCCCTTGGGGAGACGGTAGTGTTAGAAACCCTAAACTGAGTCTTCTTAGGTCCGTGCAGTCACGGGAACACGTAAGGAAGGAGACAGTCCCAAAAGAGATAAAAAACAAGGTTTATTTTAGTTTCTTCATGAAGAAGATGGACAGCCCGGTAGCATACGCAGATGCTACCCTTCAAGTGACTGCTGCGTTCCCTTGGCTTTTTGACCACCGATATATAACCTCAAGTAAACAAGAACATTTTTTTGTCATGGAAAGTACTCTCTTTCCAGCCCCCTCCCTTGATCTTTTAATGGAAAGTACCTTCTTGTACCTGCAGACTCTGCGCTTAACCACAACTTTTGAACTTAACCACAAAACAACTTCCCACCTCTACATGTCACATCTTGTTTCTTAAAAACATTTTCTTCCATATTGCTCTTTTTTTCTACAGAGAAAGGGTATGTTTCTCTTTTGCTGTTAATTTCATTCAAAGCCCCTTGCTTAGCATTTGCAAATTTCACTCAAAGACTCTTTCAGTAGCGGGGTACAAATAAAGTATTATTATTATTATTATTATTATTATTATTATTACCCTGCTGTGCGTCTTAACAGACTGCTGATAGTCTCCACAACCAATACAGAGCTCAGCAAAACGACCTGGCTTGCCCTGGCCATCTTGCCTGTCTGGAGCATGCAAAATCTACACGCTGTTTACTGGTATCTTGTACCATTTCAGACCTCTCCTCCTTCTTTGCAGGCAATGGCGGCCCTTGCAAGGAGTCCCAATGAGAAGAAGTCATCGGGAGGGAAGGCCTCACCCTCTCACTTCCTGTTGCAACTGGCTGCAGCTTTGGACAATTCCACTATTAAGTCGCTACAGGTAAAGGTGTGGAGCTCCAACTTTATTTTCTTTCTGTTATCTGCTTGCAGTCATAGGGCAGGCCTCCTGTCCATCATAATTAAGCTTTGGTTCCGCCCCTTGTTCAGGGCTCTGGGAGGGAAAGGAGCCATTTTTTTTGGCCAGTCTCTCATAAGGAAGCTAAGCTATAGGACGTAGACCAGCTCATCCCATAGAAAAGCTTCTTTTCCCAAGAGCATCCAGGGGAACAGAGCATCCAGGGGAACAGAAATTCCAGGGAAAAGGTCTGGGTGAGAGATCACAGCCTCTCAGCCTCACAGTAAACAGAGGGAAAACAGCCCTGAAGTTTCAAAGAATTCTCTGAGGGAGGACAGCATTACAGATCCATGGAACTCCATCTGAAATATCTACCTCGACTGGTAGGTCTACTCGATACCCAGATGCATTTGGAATCGGTAGTAGGACCCACACCGATGAGGCATAGATAGTAAACAGCCTGGGAGAGGTTAAAAAGGGTTTTTCCTGCCAAGAAAGTTTAGTTAATCAAAGTCAGGTACCAGCCCATTGAGGACTAGACTAAGAAGGCCTTGAAGTGTTGTTTGAACCACTGAAGATTTGTTTGTTCCATAATAAAGACTTTGTTGTATCGTTAAAGACTCTAAAGACCATCACTTCCGAAAAATCCCTGAGAACCTCTCTTTGAGGCGCCCCTGGCTTCCCGCTGGGCTTAAAGTATACGTCCTATAGAAAAGACAGCTGTTACAGGCCCAGCGCGCAACAGAACGAAAGGAAAGGGCATTATCTACGAGAGGATAGGAAGGAAGGGCAAGATATCATATCCTCCAACTCTCCCAATGTCCTTTCTCCTCCTCCCATTCCCTGCTTTTATCCCACACCTGGGCAAACTTCGGCCCTCCCTCCAGGTGTTTTGGACTTCAACTCCCACCATTCCTAACAGCCTCAGGCCCTTTCCTTTCCCCCCTCAGCCGCTTAAGCGGCTGAGGGGGGAAAGGAAGGGGCCTGAGGCTGTTAGGAATGGTGGGAGTTGAAGTCCAAAACACCTGGAGGGCCCAGGCCTGCTTTATCTGTAGCTTGATTCCATTCAACTAAACCGACTTCAAAGTGCAAAAGCAGTTTGCATGCAATCCACTCCGCGCTGGGGCAGAGCAGAGGATGGGACCGTGCCTTTGCCTACTGCTCGCTCAAGAAGCTTCTCGTCTGCTAAAACCGCTGTTGCCGCTGCTTTATATATTTTTAATGCCTCAATATAAAGTCAGACATAAGCCTTGGGGCTGCCTCCTCCGCACAGATAACAGGATCTCTCCTCTCACAGTGGCACGAAGACGGAAGGGGCATTCTCCTTCACACCAAGTTGTACGAGGAAGAGATCCAGCGGCACCAAGAACTCTTTCCGGAAGTCAAGAACCTGAAATCTGTGTCTGTGCTCCAGGCCTGGCTGGCGACTTACGGCTTCAAAGCTAGAATGACAAAGTAGGTCACGCGAGATTTGTGTGTGTTTCTTATAGCATAATAATAATAATAACAATAACAATAATTTATTTGTACCCCGCTTCCTTATTCTGGGAAGGCACACTGAAACAGCGACGTTTTCAGGCTCCTCCTAAAGACTGCCAAATTTGGGGCCTGCCTGATGTCCTTAGGGAGTGAGTTCCAGAGTTGAGGGGCCACCACCGAGAAGGCCCTGTCCCTCGTCCCCGCCAATCGCGCTTGCGATGGAGGCGGGAGCTCGAGCAGGGCCTCTCCAGATGATCGAAGAGATTGTGTGGGTTCGTACACAGTGATGCGATCACGCAGGTAGGTGGGTCCCAAACCGTTCAGGGCTTTGTAGGTAAGAACCTGCACCTTGAATTGGGACCGGAAAATGAAGGGCAGCCAATGGAGCTCCTTGAACAGGAGGGTTGGCCGCTCCCTGTAAGGAGCACAGTTAACAACCTGGCCGCCGCTCGTTGGACCAGTTGGAATTTCCGGCCCATTTTCAAGGGCAGCCCCACGTAGAGTGCATTACAGTAATCCAATCTGGAGGTGACTAAGGCATGGACCACCCTGGCCAGATCCGCCTTCTGGGAGCCAAGGCCACAGACGTCTTCATGGCTTGTAGTCCTTAAATCAGAGAACAGTTTCCTTTAAAATTCAGATCAGGCAACGCTACATTACAGTGAGAATCTCAAGTCCTGTTTCAAGTTCATGTTTTAGTCCAAGATCCTGACAGTTTGGATTCATATTTCTAAGAAGTTCTTATAGTCTTGGTTTTGGATTTATGCTCATGTTCTGATTTTGGTTTTTCTTGTACCTTGTTTCATGGTGATGAGGAGATGTTGGAAAAATAGATATTTATTTACGTATAAATTGTATGTACTTTACAAGCACTGAAATGTATAGAAAACTCAAGTTCTCTCTGTATTAGAGAGAATGCTGAAGGAGAGCTGCTGTCCAGGCACAGCAAGAGAGGGGCTGAAGAGGGGGGGGGGGGCATGTTATCTATACATATTCCAGGAGAGAGATAAGCCTGTCCTAGTTGCAACAGGCTGGTACAACTAGGCTCTAAAAGGAGCCCCTCTCTCCCTCTTGACAGATCAAAGTTAGGCCCCTTGATTGATGAATGTAAGCTGCATGCTTGCTCTTTAGAAAGACAGAGACATGCCTTTTGCATGTTGGAAGGTGGAACTTGATATTCGTATGATGCTAAGGTGACATAGTGAATGAGGTCAATGTATGTAGACGCATGTTCTTTGTTTGCTTGCATTTGGAGGCTATAAAAGGCATAGTCCGCGCCTATATCATTGCTCTGGATGCTTTTGGACATAGTCCACTCCAGGGTCCCAGCTGGAAATAAAATCTGTGCTTTTGAGACCTCCGGACCTCTCTTTGTCTCTTTTCCTGAAACCTTCTCCCTGCCATTTCAATGGAACAGCTTTAGATGGTTTGGGTCATTGCCTTTGGAATGTTTGTCCCATTGCCAGTTTGGTTTGGCTTATTACCTGTTGGCTGCTTTCCCTCGTTACCTATTGGATTTTGCCTTTATGATTTCCTAGGGTGATTTCCCCTTTTCATATGTTTTTCTCAATAAACTGTTTTGCTACTGTTTTTGGATTTTTGGTTGGTGTTGAGTGCAAGGTGAATTCTGGCTGGGGTGCAACAGCTATAATGACTGGTATTCCCCAAGCCCTATGTTTCCAAGAACTAGGAAGGTACCATTTTGTCTTCCTTCCCGGGCAGCAGAGTTGCCTCGCTCCTATCAGGTCTACAAATGATGCCATTTGAATATAAATGGTTTGGACTTGGCCTCATGTTAGCCACCCTGAGTCTCCTCTGAGGAGGTGGTGGCGGGTTATAAATAAAGTTTATTATTATTGTTGTTGTTGTTGTTTGTGAAGGTATTTGCTTTAAAATGTTTGAAAGGAAAAGCAAGGGGAATAGGGTATGCAGGCACAGGCCAGCAAAATATATACAATGCTAATAGAGGCCGATGGATGTACAATACAGGACTTGAAAACTATGTGGGAAACGGAGTTACAAATCTCGGAACAAGAAATGAGAAATGTGGTAGAGATAATAGGGATGGAAAGGAATACTAAAGTACGAGAAACGAGGAGGAAAATATTGCACAAATGGTATCGCACACCCTGCCAATTAGCATACTACTATAAAGAGGGGAGTAGTCAGTGCTGGCATGGATGCCACCAGAAAGGGCACTTTATGCACATGATGTGGGAATGTGAATATGTACAAGACTTTTGGCAGACTATAAAAAATGTGGCAAATCAAATATTAGGAAATGAGTGGGTCATAACAAAGGAATTAGCGGTATTAGGGAAAAGAGAGGAAATGGGAAATAAACGGGAAATAAAAGAAGCAATAATTGAATGTGCACAAGCAGTAATAGTATTAGGGTGGAAAGATAAATCAAAATGGACAATAAATAAATGGTACCATTATATGGTGGAGCAAATGGAATTTGAAATTATGAATGTGAAATTAAATGATTTAAAAATCAAATGAGAGAAATGGAAGATAGATGGACAAGGGTAATGAACTATATTATGAATCATTCTGGAGATCAGGTCATAAGAAATAAGATACAAATGCTATATAGCATACAGGATGGAAATGTATAAAGATAAAGAAATAATTATTGTCTCAAAAAGAAATGAATATGTGAAAGATAATAATCCTCATGTTGGTGGTGGGAATTGTAAATGTTTTGTGTGTGCAAGGTATGTATTTTCTGTATTGTAAAAAAAAAAGTTAAAAAAAAAGGGGGGGGGAATAGGGTATGCAGGTTTGAGAGAAGGGTTGCCTCGCATTCTCCCTCAACCAGATGGTTGGACTACAACTCCCTTTAGCCTGAACCAGTTTGAAATTATGGGAGTTGTCATTCAAGACAAATGGAGAGCAACAGGTAGAGTAGCAGATCTAAGACACAGAATCCTAGAATCAAAGAGTTGGAAGAGACCTCCTGGGCCATCATCCAGTCCAACCCCATTCTGCCAAGAAGCAGGAATATTGCATTCAGATCACCCCTGACAGATGGCCATCCAGCCTCTGTTTCAAAGCCTGCAAAGACATGACAGCCCAGAGCCCATCATAGGTCTTCTGGAACCATTTCTCCTCTCCTTTCTTCTTCCTCTGCCCTCATCTTTGATGTCTGGTCTTGTTTCTTCCCCCTAGAACGGACTCTGACATACTTGGTTTCCAACACCCGGAGTTCAAGAAGCCCCCTTCAAAGGCGGAGGACCCAAAAGTTGAAGTTCTGCTCTTACCAAAGCAACCCAAGAAATCCAAGAAAAGGAAAAGCATCAGCATACTGGACATTCCAGTGTCTCCCTCTGTGAACATGGGAAGTGCCCTGGCTCCAGAGTCTGCAGGTATTGGAGTGAGTGGAAAAACTGATGAAGGAAAGACAACTGCTTACTTACTTACTTAGGCGATCCCTCATAGTCCGAGGAGGATGGTCCTCCAAGTTCGGTGTCCTGGCGGTGGGTTCGTAGGTGGCTGTGGAGCCCTATTCTTGACCTGCATCTTCTCCCGCAGTGAGGAGGGCATTGGTTTCCAGGTGGGAGGCGGTCTCGGTCGGGGTTGGCTTGACGCGCCTTCCTCTTGGGACATTTCTTTTGCCCTCCATTTGTGCTTCTTCAAACTCCACAGCACTGCTGGTCACAGCTGACCTCCAGCTGGAGTGCTCAAGTTCTCAGTGTCTATGCCAGAGTTTTTGAGGTTGGCTTTGAGCCCATCTTTCAATCTCTTTTCCTGTCCTTAAACATTCCGTTTTCCGTTCTTGAGTTCAGAGTAGAGCAACTGCTTTGGGAGACGGTGGTCGGGCATCCAGACAATGTGGCCGGTCCAGCAGAGTTGGTGGTGGAGGACCATTGCTTCAATGCTGGTGGTCTTTGCTTCTTCTTCCAGCACGCTGACGTTTCTCCGCCTGTCTTCCCAAGAGATTTGCAGGATTTTCTGGAGGCAGCGCTGATGGAATCATTCCAGGAGTTGCATGTGACATCTGTAGACAGTCCACGTTTCGCAGGCATATAGCAGGGTTGGGAGGATAATAGCTTTATAGACAAGCCCCTTGGTCTCCCTACGGATGTCCCGGTCCTCAAACACTCTCTGCTTCAATGTATTGTCGAAGGCTTTCATAGCTGGAATCACTAGGTTCTTGTAGGTTTTTTCGGGCTATAGGGCCATGTTCTAGAGGCATTTCTCCTGACGTTTCGCCTGCATCTATGGCAAGCATCCTCAGAGGAGGAGACCATGAAAATGAACAAAATCTGGCTACCAGTATTAAAAAACTCTAAAATTACAACAGCAAAACAGCAGAGAGGAAACACCTCTCAACAGAACATTTTCCCAGGCTCAGCCAGGCCTTCAAATGCTAATGAAGGTGGTCAGCTGAAACATTCACACCTAGCTTCAGCAGAGAGCTCTTTGCCCCACCCCAGCCATTCCACAGATACATAAACCCATTTTCCTAATTCCAACAGACCTCACTACCTCTGAGGATGCTTGCCATAGATGCAGGCGAAACGTCAGGAGAGAATGCCTCTAGAACAGGCATGGGGAACCTTCGGTCCTCCAGGTGTGGTGGACTTCAACTCCCACAATTCCTTGAGGCTCGGCATTTGCCCCAAAGGCTTACCTTGGCCCAAGGAATTGTGGGAGTTGAAGTCCACCACACCTGGAGGGCCGAAGGTTCCTGACCCCTGCTCTAGAACATGGCCCTATAGCCCGAAAAAACCTACAAGAACCTACTCTCTGCTTCATTCAGAAAAAGTCTGCACTTGCAGAGCTCAGGCGGTGTTGAGTTTCAGTGTCAATGTTGACTTTTGCGCTTAGATATTACATCAGACCTGGGCCAACTTGGGCCCTCCTCCCTCCAGGTGTTCTGGACTTCAACTCCCACAATTCCTAACGGCCTCAGGCCCTTTCCTTTCCCCCCTCGGCCACTCAAGCATAAGACATTTCAGCATAAGAATTCTGATTCCAGCGTCCTTGTGCTGCATGTTGGGAGAGGTTCTCTCTTCATCAAAAGACATCAACATGACCCTTGTGAACCATTGCGCTCTTGCAAAACTAATATTTGTTGGGGTAGCTCTCAAGAGAAACCATTGCAGGGTGGGAGAAGAACACCCCACACACCAGAGAAAAGGGAAGGACAATGCTATTGGGTTGCTGCGAGTTTTCCGGGCAGTATGGCCATGTTCCAGAAGCATTCTCTCCTGACGTTTTCCCCACATCTATGGCAGGCATCCTCAGAGGTTATGAGGTTTGTTGGAAACGAGGCAAGTGGGGTTTCTATATCTGTGGAATAATGTCCAGAGTGGGAGAAAGAACTCTTGTCTGTTTGAGGCAAGTGTGAATGCTGCAATTGGCCGCCTTGATTAGCACTGAATATTTATTTATTTACTCTATTTATAGACCGCTTTGCTCAGTCCTCTCGGGCGACTCAAAGTTGCAAAAATTCAATGCTTAAACATCATAATGGCAGCAATATACAATCATTACAAAATCAATACAACATAACTCATAGCATCTCTTAGTTAAAATCAAGATCCAATCTCGTCATCCCGTCCTCCAGTCGTTCCATGTTCCAATATGTGTTACACTGCCATTTCGAACGCCTGCTCAAACAACCAGGCGTTCGAAATATAGCAGAGAAGGGGCCGATCTAATGTCTCTGGGAAGGACGTTCCATAGCCGAGGGGCCACCACTGAGAAGGCCCTGTCTCTCACCCCCGCCAAACGTATTTGAATAGCTTTGTAGCTTCAAAGTCTAGCTGGGGAATCCTTGGTTACAGTTCTTCTTGCCTGCCTCGAAGACTACCTTGCCTTCCAAAGTTCATGTCATCTCCTTATTTCTAGGGAAGTCTCAGCGTTTGCGCCCCTTATACCAATACATCAACTACGACAACCCAGAGCTGAACAGCCCGCCAGACCAGGAAAGCGACCTGCCTCAGGCGGAGGGTCCTCCTCTCCTAGAGAAGAAGGCAGGCCTCTTAGAGCTGAGGATCACTCCAAACACAGGTAACCATCTGGGTACACACAAGAAGGGAGGCAGCACACCTCTCCCTCCAGAATCCACATCGTAACAAGGATAGGAATATCATATGAACCCACGCGTTCTCTTCGCTCATCCAGAGAGGCCCTGCTCGCTATTCCACCTGCGTCGCAGGCGCGTTTGGTGGGGACGCAAGACAGGGCCTTTTCTGTGGTGGCCCCCTGACTTTGGAACACTCTCCCCAAAGACATCAGACAGGCCCCTTCGTTGGCAGTCTTTAGAAAGAACTTGAAGACCTGGCTGTTCAGATGTGCCTTTCCAGAATAGGAAAACTCCCGCAATATTTATTATTATTTATTTATTGCAGTTACTTCTACCCCGCCCTTCTCACCCCCGAGGGGGGGACTCAGGGCGGCTTACAAACAAAGGCACAAATTCGATGCCTGTCAAAATATACAGCATATATAAAACAGTATATACATTTAGCAGCATTAAAACAAATCACTACATAATATAATAAAACAATTTCATGCACAGTGAAATTCAGAGTTCCAAAATGTCCATTCATTCCAACAATTCCTGCTCATCAATGGGTCCTTATTTTAGCTGCCAGAATGTCCAAAAGCTTGGTCCCAGATACAGGTCTTCAGTTTTTTTCTGAACGACAGAAGGGAGGTCGCTGATCTGATCTCCCCGGAGAGTGAGTTCCACAGGTGAGGGGCCACCACCGAGAAGGCCCTGCTCCTCGTCCCCGCCAGCCTCACTTGAGATAGAGGTGGGGTTGAGAGCAGGGCCTCCCCAGATGATCTTAAACTCCGAGGTGGGACGTAGAGGGAGATCCGTTCGGACAAATACACTGGGCCGGAACCGTATAGGGTTTTGTAGGTTAAAACCAGCACTTTGAATTGTGCTCGGAATTGGATTGGCAGGAATTGGATCGGCAGCAATATGTCCCAGAAGCACCTTATTAGAGTTTAAGATTGTCTGCACATTGCACTTCTCTAAAACCCTAAAAAGAGAGGTCAACCCTCCGGTTCAAAGACCTCCATTGGCTGCCATTCATCTTCCGGTCCCAATTCAAGGTGCAGGTGCTTACCTACAAAGCCCTAAACTGTTTGGGACCTGCCTACCTGTGTGACCACATCTCCGTTTATGAACCCACGCGTTCTCTTCGTTCATCCGGAGAGGCCCTGCTTGCGATTCCACCTGCGTCGCAGGCGCGATTGGTGGGGACGAGGGACAGGGCCTTTTCTGTGGTGGCCCCCCGACTCTGGAACTCACTCCCCAAGGACATCAGACAGGCACCCACGTTGGCAGTCTTCAGGAAGAGCTTGAAGACTTGGCTGTTCTGGTGTGCCTTTCCAGAATAGGAAACTCCCGCAATATGTCCCAGAAGCACTTTATCAGAGATTTAAGATTGTCTGCACATGGCACTCACCCTGAAATCCTATATCCTACCTGTCACACTCAGCACTTTTTAATCTGTACCCATTACATTTGGCCCGGCCCTAGTTTTATTGTGTCATGGTGTCGTGTTTTTGTTGTTCTGATATTGCTTTAATTGCTTTTGATTTGCTTTAAGTTGTGTATTTATTAGGCTATTGTTTTACTGAGGACTTGGCCTGTGTAAGCCGCATCGAGTCCTTCGGGAGATGCTAGCGGGGTACAAATAAAGTTAATAATAATAATAATAATAATAATACTTACTTACTTAGGCGATCCCTCGTTGGACGAGTAAGATGGTCTTCCATTATGGATTTCCTTGTGGGTCCGTATGTGGCTGTGGAGCCCTATTCTTGCTCTGCATCTTCTTCCGCAGTGAGGAGGGCATTGGTTTCCAGGTGGAAGGCGGTCCCGGTCGGGGTTGGCTTGACATGCCTTCCTCCTGGCACGTTTCTCTCTTTCACCCTCCACTCGTGCCTCCTCAAATTCTGCAGCACTGCTGGTCACAGCTGACCTCCAGCTGGAGCGCTCAAGGGCCAGGGCCTCCCAGTTCTCAGTGTCTATGCCAGAGTTTTTAAGGTTGGCTTTGAGCCCATCTTTCAATCTCTTTTCCTGTCCACCAACGTTCCGTTCTCCGTTCTTAAGTTCGGAGTAGAGCAACTGCTTTGGGAGACGGTGGTCGGACATCTGGACAACGTGGCCGGCCCAGCGGAGTTGATGTTGGAGGACCATCGCTTCAATGCTGGTGGTCTTTGCTTCTTCCAGCACACTGACGTTTGTCCGCTTGTCTTCCCAGGAGATTTGCAGGATTTTCCGGAGGCAGCGCTGATGGAAACGTTCCAGGAGCTGCATGTGACGTCTGTAGACAGTCCACGTCTCACAGGCATAGAGCAGGGTTGGGAGGGGAATAGCTTTATAAACAAGCCCCTTGGTCTCCCTACGGATGTCCTGGTCCTCAAACACTCTCTGCTTCATTCTGGAAAATGCTGCACTTGCAGAGCTCAGGCGGTGTTGTATTTCAGTGTCAATGTTGACATCTGTAGACAGTCCACGTCTCACAGGCATAGAGGAGGGTTGGGAGGACAATAGCTTTATAGACAAGCCCCTTGGTCTCCCTATGGATGTCCCGGTCCTCAAACACTCTCTGCTTCATTCTGGAAAATGCTGCACTTGCAGAGCTCAGGCGGTGTTGTATTTCAGTGTCAATGTTGACATCTGTAGACAGTCCACGTCTCACAGGCATAGAGCAGGGTTGGGAGGACAATAGCTTTATAAACAAGCACCTTGGTATCCCTACGGATGTCCCGGTCCTCAAACACTCTCTGCTTCATTCTGGAAAATGCTGCACTTGCAGAGCTCAGGCGGTGTTGTATTTCAGTGTCAATGTTGACATCTGTAGACAGTCCACGTCTCACAGGCATAGAGCAGGGTTGGGAGGACAATAGCTTTATAGACAAGCCCCTTGGTCTCCCTATGGATGTCCCGGTCCTCAAACACTCTCTGCTTCATTCTGGAAAATGCTGCACTTGCAGAGCTCAGGCGGTGTTGTATTTCAGTGTCAATGTTGACATCTGTAGACAGTCCACGTCTCACAGGCATAGAGCAGGGTTGGGAGGACAATAGCTTTATAAACAAGCACCTTGGTATCCCTACGGATGTCCCGGTCCTCAAACACTCTCTGCTTCATTCTGGAAAATGCTGCACTTGCAGAGCTCAGGCGGTGTTGTATTTCAGTGTCAATGTTGACATCTGTAGACAGTCCACGTCTCACAGGCATAGAGCAGGGTTGGGAGGACAATAGCTTTATAGACAAGCCCCTTGGTCTCCCTATGGATGTCCCGGTCCTCAAACACTCTCTGCTTCATTCTGGAAAATGCTGCACTTGCAGAGCTCAGGCGGTGTTGTATTTCAGTGTCAATGTTGACATCTGTAGACAGTCCACATCTCACAGGCATAGAGCAGGGTTGGGAGGACAATAGCTTTATAGACAAGCCCCTTGGTCTCCCTATGGATGTCCCGGTCCTCAAACACTCTCTGCTTCATTCTGGAAAATGCTGCACTTGCAGAGCTCAGGCGGTGTTGTATTTCAGTGTCAATGTTGACATCTGTAGACAGTCCACGTCTCACAGGCATAGAGCAGGGTTGGGAGGACAATAGCTTTATAGACAAGCCCCTTGGTCTCCCTATGGATGTCCCGGTCCTCAAACACTCTCTGCTTCATTCTGGAAAATGCTGCACTTGCAGAGCTCAGGCGGTGTTGTATTTCAGTGTCAATGTTGACATCTGTAGACAGTCCACGTCTCACAGGCATAGAGCAGGGTTGGGAGGGGAATAGCTTTATAGACAAGCCCCTTGGTCTCCCTACGGATGTCCCGGTCCTCAAACACTCTCTGCTTCATTCTGGAAAATGCTGCACTTGCAGAGCTCAGGCGGTGTTGTATTTCAGTGTCAATGTTGACATCTGTAGACAGTCCACGTCTCACAGGCATAGAGCAGGGTTGGGAGGGGAATAGCTTTATAGACAAGCACCTTGGTATCCCTACGGATGTCCTGGTCCTCAAACACTCTCTGCTTCATTCTGGAAAATGCTGCACTTGCAGAGCTCAGGCGGTGTTGTATTTCAGTGTCAATGTTGACATCTGTAGACAGTCCACGTCTCACAGGCATAGAGCAGGGTTGGGAGGGGAATGGCTTTATAGACAAGCCCCTTGGTCTCCCTACGGATGTCCTGGTCCTCAAACACTCTCTGCTTCATTCTGGAAAATGCTGCACTTGCAGAGCTCAGGCGGTGTTGTATTTCAGTGTCAATGTTGACATCTGTAGACAGTCCACGTCTCACAGGCATAGAGGAGGGTTGGGAGGACAATAGCTTTATAGACAAGCCCCTTGGTCTCCCTATGGATGTCCCGGTCCTCAAACACTCTCTGCTTCATTCTGGAAAATGCTGCACTTGCAGAGCTCAGGCGGTGTTGTATTTCAGTGTCAATGTTGACATCTGTAGACAGTCCACGTCTCACAGGCATAGAGCAGGGTTGGGAGGACAATAGCTTTATAAACAAGCACCTTGGTATCCCTACGGATGTCCCGGTCCTCAAACACTCTCTGCTTCATTCTGGAAAATGCTGCACTTGCAGAGCTCAGGCGGTGTTGTATTTCAGTGTCAATGTTGACATCTGTAGACAGTCCACGTCTCACAGGCATAGAGCAGGGTTGGGAGGACAATAGCTTTATAGACAAGCCCCTTGGTCTCCCTATGGATGTCCCGGTCCTCAAACACTCTCTGCTTCATTCTGGAAAATGCTGCACTTGCAGAGCTCAGGCGGTGTTGTATTTCAGTGTCAATGTTGACATCTGTAGACAGTCCACGTCTCACAGGCATAGAGCAGGGTTGGGAGGACAATAGCTTTATAGACAAGCCCCTTGGTCTCCCTATGGATGTCCCGGTCCTCAAACACTCTCTGCTTCATTCTGGAAAATGCTGCACTTGCAGAGCTCAGGCGGTGTTGTATTTCAGTGTCAATGTTGACATCTGTAGACAGTCCACGTCTCACAGGCATAGAGCAGGGTTGGGAGGGGAATAGCTTTATAGACAAGCCCCTTGGTCTCCCTACGGATGTCCCGGTCCTCAAACACTCTCTGCTTCATTCTGGAAAATGCTGCACTTGCAGAGCTCAGGCGGTGTTGTATTTCAGTGTCAATGTTGACATCTGTAGACAGTCCACGTCTCACAGGCATAGAGCAGGGTTGGGAGGGGAATAGCTTTATAGACAAGCACCTTGGTATCCCTACGGATGTCCTGGTCCTCAAACACTCTCTGCTTCATTCTGGAAAATGCTGCACTTGCAGAGCTCAGGAGGTGTTGTATTTCAGTGTCAATGTTGACATCTGTAGACAGTCCACGTCTCACAGGCATAGAGCAGGGTTGGGAGGGGAATGGCTTTATAGACAAGCCCCTTGGTCTCCCTACGGATGTCCTGGTCCTCAAACACTCTCTGCTTCATTCTGGAAAATGCTGCACTTGCAGAGCTCAGGCGGTGTTGTATTTCAGTGTCAATGTTGACATCTGTAGACAGTCCACGTCTCACAGGCATAGAGCAGGGTTGGGAGGGGAATGGCTTTATAGACAAGCCCCTTGGTCTCCCTACGGATGTCCTGGTCCTCAAACACTCTCTGCTTCATTCTGGAAAATGCTGCACTTGCAGAGCTCAGGCGGTGTTGTATTTCAGTGTCAATGTTGACATCTGTAGACAGTCCACGTCTCACAGGCATAGAGGAGGGTTGGGAGGACAATAGCTTTATAGACAAGCCCCTTGGTCTCCCTATGGATGTCCCGGTCCTCAAACACTCTCTGCTTCATTCTGGAAAATGCTGCACTTGCAGAGCTCAGGCGGTGTTGTATTTCAGTGTCAATGTTGACATCTGTAGACAGTCCACGTCTCACAGGCATAGAGCAGGGTTGGGAGGACAATAGCTTTATAAACAAGCACCTTGGTATCCCTACGGATGTCCCGGTCCTCAAACACTCTCTGCTTCATTCTGGAAAATGCTGCACTTGCAGAGCTCAGGCGGTGTTGTATTTCAGTGTCAATGTTGACATCTGTAGACAGTCCACGTCTCACAGGCATAGAGCAGGGTTGGGAGGACAATAGCTTTATAGACAAGCCCCTTGGTCTCCCTATGGATGTCCCGGTCCTCAAACACTCTCTGCTTCATTCTGGAAAATGCTGCACTTGCAGAGCTCAGGCGGTGTTGTATTTCAGTGTCAATGTTGACATCTGTAGACAGTCCACGTCTCACAGGCATAGAGCAGGGTTGGGAGGACAATAGCTTTATAGACAAGCCCCTTGGTCTCCCTATGGATGTCCCGGTCCTCAAACACTCTCTGCTTCATTCTGGAAAATGCTGCACTTGCAGAGCTCAGGCGGTGTTGTATTTCAGTGTCAATGTTGACATCTGTAGACAGTCCACGTCTCACAGGCATAGAGCAGGGTTGGGAGGGGAATAGCTTTATAGACAAGCCCCTTGGTCTCCCTACGGATGTCCCGGTCCTCAAACACTCTCTGCTTCATTCTGGAAAATGCTGCACTTGCAGAGCTCAGGCGGTGTTGTATTTCAGTGTCAATGTTGACATCTGTAGACAGTCCACGTCTCACAGGCATAGAGCAGGGTTGGGAGGGGAATAGCTTTATAGACAAGCACCTTGGTATCCCTACGGATGTCCTGGTCCTCAAACACTCTCTGCTTCATTCTGGAAAATGCTGCACTTGCAGAGCTCAGGCGGTGTTGTATTTCAGTGTCAATGTTGACATCTGTAGACAGTCCACGTCTCACAGGCATAGAGCAGGGTTGGGAGGGGAATAGCTTTATAAACAAGCACCTTGGTATCCCTACGGATGTCCCGGTCCTCAAACACTCTCTGCTTCATTCTGGAAAATGCTGCACTTGCAGAGCTCAGGCGGTGTTGTATTTCAGTGTCAATGTTGACATCTGTAGACAGTCCACGTCTCACAGGCATAGAGCAGGGTTGGGAGGACAATAGCTTTATAGACAAGCCCCTTGGTCTCCCTATGGATGTCCCGGTCCTCAAACACTCTCTGCTTCATTCTGGAAAATGCTGCACTTGCAGAGCTCAGGCGGTGTTGTATTTCAGTGTCAATGTTGACATCTGTAGACAGTCCACGTCTCACAGGCATAGAGCAGGGTTGGGAGGGGAATAGCTTTATAAACAAGCACCTTGGTCTCCCTACGGATGTCCCGGTCCTCAAACACTCTCTGCTTCATTCTGGAAAATGCTGCACTTGCAGAGCTCAGGCGGTGTTGTATTTCAGTGTCAATGTTGACATCTGTAGACAGTCCACGTCTCACAGGCATAGAGCAGGGTTGGGAGGGGAATAGCTTTATAGACAAGCCCCTTGGTCTCCCTACGGATGTCCCGGTCCTCAAACACTCTCTGCCTCATTCTGGAAAATGCTGCACTTGCAGAGCTCAGGCGGTGTTGTATTTCAGTGTCAATGTTGACATCTGTAGACAGTCCACGTCTCACAGGCATAGAGCAGGGTTGGGAGGGGAATAGCTTTGTAGACAAGCACCTTGGTCTCCCTACGGATGTCCCGGTCCTCAAACACTCTCTGCTTCATTCTGGAAAATGCTGCGCTTGCAGAGCTCAGGCGGTATTGTATTTCGGCGTCGATGTTGACTTTGGTGGAGAGGTGGCTGCCAAGGGAGCGGAAATGGTCCACATTTTCTAATGTGACACCATTAAGCTGTATTACTGGCATTGGAGAGGGATTGGCTGGCGACTGCTGGAACAGCACCTTGGTTTTATAATAATAATAATAATGATGATGGGTTGGGTCTGAAATGAACACAAACACAATAGTAGGGCAGAGTAGAAAAAGCAACCAGTGAGTGCTTGGTGTATAGCAGACATGGGTAAACTTGGGCCTTCCCTCCAGGTGTTTTGGACTTCAACTCCCACCATTCCTAGCAGCCTCAGGCCCTTTCCTTTTCCCCCTCAGCCGCTTAAGCGGCTGAGGGGGAAAAGGAAGGGGCCTGAGGCTGCTAGGAATGGTGGGAGTTGAAGTCCAAAACACCTGGAGGGCTCAAGCTTGCCCACACCTGGTGTAAAGTGTTGGGACTAGAAATCAGGCAAATCCAAAGGCACACAACTGCGTTTACAGACTAACTCATAAGACAGACACATGCATACGGTTCTTATTTACTTTTGCAGTTGCAGATGACAAAGGCAAAGAACCGAGAAGCTCCGTAAGCGCCACTTCAGCCACTGCGCCAAAACCAGAGGTGGACAAGTCCACTCAAGTCGACATCGACAAGATGCTCAGTGTTTGCGCCGCTCATCTCGTCCCGCCGCTATCCCCGCAGTACAAATAGCGACGCTGAGATGGATGTGGAGCTACTCACTGGTTTAGCACCTCCGTTTTTACCCCTATTTATTGTATTTCTTCAATAAAATCCTTACTATATTCAAGTGTCAGTTCACATCTGTTTAATTAGTAGGAGAAAGGGCGAAACGTCAAGGATAACATCCATAATTTTGCTGATTTTTCTAGTATTCGTAATATGAATTCTGCCTACTCCATCTATATACATAAAAATGTCATGTTCGATTGTGGGATTAACATAACTCAAAAACCACTGGACGTATTGCCGCCAAATTTGGCCACACCTAAAAACCCAAGGAGTGACCATCACTAAAACAAAATGATTTTGTCATTTGGGAGTTGTAGTTGCTGGGATTTATAGTTCACCTACAATCCAAGAGCATTCTGAACTCCACCAATGATGGAACTGAACCAAACATGGCACACAGGACTTCCATGACCAACATGGGCATCGATGGGCATTGAGCTTGAGTTTGGGAGTTGTAGTTCACCTACCTCCAGAAAGCACTGTGGATTCAAACAATGATGAATCAGGACCAAACCTGGCACGAATACACAATATGCCCAAATATGAACACAGATGGAGTTTGGGGGAAATAGACCTTGACATTTGGGAGTTGTAGTTACTGGGATTCACAGTTCACCTTGAGTTTGGGAGTTGTAGTTCACCTACCTCCAGAGAGCACTCTGGACTCAAACAATGATAGATCTGGACCAAACTTGGCCCGAATACTCCATATGCCCAAATGTGAACACTGGTGGAGTGTGGGGGAAATAGCCCTTGACATTTGGGAGTTGTAGTTACTGGGATTTATAGTTCACCTACAATCAGAGAGCATTCTGAACCCCACCAATGATGGAATTGAACCAAACGTGGCACACAGGACTCCCCTGACCAACATGGGCATCGATGGGCATTGACCTTGAGTTTGGGAGTTGTAGTTCACCTACCTCCAGAGAGCACTCTGGACTCAAACAACGATGGATCTGGACCAAACTTGGCATGGATACTCCATATGCCCAAATGTGAACACTGGTGGAGTGTGGGGGAAATACACCTTGACATTTGGGAGTTGTAGTTACTGGGATTTATAGTTCACCTACAATCAAAGAGCATTCTGAACCTCACCAACGACAGAATTGGGGCAAACTTCCCACACAGAACCCCCATACTGAAGGCCAACCAGTCCAACTCCCTTCACCAGGGCAAAAAAAGGTCATCAAAACCCTCCTGACAAAGAGCCACCTAGCCACAGATAGAGAGATATGATTCACATACACACAGATATAGTCTCATAGATTTGAAAGGGACCCCAAAGAAGGACAACTCTATGTTGCATGTTCCAGAGGAGGCAAACCAGACAATCTCACTGACAAAGAAAAAACAAGAAAGGCTGTTTGCCCACAAGCATCAAGACATTATAGAATCCTAGAATCCTAGAGTGGGAAGAGACCTCCTGGGCCATCATCCAGTCCAACCGCATTCTGCCAAGAAGCAGGGATGTTGCATTCAAATCACCCCTGACAGATGGCCTGTTTGCCCACAAGCATCAAGACATTACATATATTAGAACCCAACATTTCTCGTTATTTTATTTTCCAAATCACCAGACTGGGCCACAGCAACGCCTGGCAGGGGACGACTAGTCTATATCAATAAAAATGTAATGTTTATTTGTGGGATTACTATAACTCAAAAACCACTGGACAAATTGACACCAAACTTGGACACAAGACACCTATCACTCCAACAAGTGACCATCACTCATTAAAACACTGAAAAACACAGCGGAAGGGACTTTAAAAGCCAAAAAAGCAAAAAAACACAACAGCGCATATGCAAAAATGGCTCCCCCAGCAAACAAAACATACAATCGCATATCTACACTCTTATGGACTACAGCTCCCAGCATCCCCTAGACCAGGCCTTTTAGGAGAGGAGGAGGATCCAAATGCACAGCTTCCAAGATGCAATCTTGCTTCTCCTTGGATTTCTTTGAGAGAATCCCAATCCTTGCATATTCCCAATTTCCTATTCCTGGACCGCAACTCTCAGCAATCCTCCAGATAGATTAGATAGAGATAGGTAGGTAGGTAGATGGATCAGGACTGCTGGTAGTTGCAGTTCAAGAATAGGTAGAGAAGGAAGAACAGGGAGAAAGAGGAAGGGAAAGAAAAGGGCAAGGAAGAGAAGAGGAAGAGAAGAGGAAGAGAAGAGAAGAGAAGAGAAGAGAAGGAAGGAAGGAAGGAGAGAAGGAAAGAAAAGAAGGGAAGGAAGGAGAGAAAGAAAGGAGAGAGAGAGGGAGAAAAGGTTGGCCATAGCAACCTTTTCTAGCAGGTACAGCTAGTAGTCAACTGAAAGGGAACTTACTTCACAACTGAGAATATCATCCCAGATTTGAGCTGAACCTGAATCAACTCACTGTCCATATGATCTTGCAGCTGGTGGAGCTGCGAAACCTCTTCCTGTTCTCCTTGAACGTCAACAGATATATCCTGAGGCCAACCTCCAAATAATTTTGAAGTGAAAAAGGAAGCGAAGGGTTGCTAAGATGTAAGGAGAGTGGTTGGAGGAAGCCTTCTGCTTGTTGACATTAAGAAGAATCACACGCAGATGGAATCAATGAAGGATCTCAGTGAAATAATTCAATTCCATGTATTCACATTTTGAAAGAATTCAGATTATCAACAAACTTTCCAAGATTAGATCACATGGCCCTATAATGCCTAGTGAAGAACCCCAAATACTACCAGGCACTAAATGGAAGTGATTATTCCTACAAGAGCCAGGTGGACTGAAGAGATCCATCCCTTTAACTCTGCCACGGGCAAGCTTGGGCCCTCCAGGCAGGTTGTTAGGAATTGTGGGAGTTGAAGTCCAAAACACCGGGAAGGAGGGAGGGAGGGTGCAAGCTAGCCCATGCCTGGCCTAGATTCACACTGGGTTTTTTGCTCCTGTATCACACTGTTGGCTCATGTTCAGCTTGTGGTCTAAAAAGAATCACACGGACTGTTGCTTTGACCACAGCTGGACACAGGATTACTATTCCTGGTGCGGTTTGGCCAAAGCGGAGTAGAATGGGACTAGGACGTCCCTTAGTCTGGACACTACACTCCTGTTGATGCAGCCTCAAATTGGCTTTTTTTTGGGCTGCTAAATCACATTGTCCACACATGTTTAGCTTGTGGTCTTCTAGGAACTCTGTTTCTGATTTAAAGCCAAATGTGATCTTCAATCAGGAGCCGTGGTGGTGCAATGGGTTAAAACCTTGTGCCAGCTGAACTGCTGACCTGAAGGCCAGCACTTCGAATCTGCAAGATGGGGTGAGCTCCCATCTGTCAGCTCCAGCTTTCCATGCGGGGACATGAGAGAAGACTCCGAAAGGATAGTAACGTATCTTGGTGTCCCCTGGGCAACGTCTCTGCAGACGGCCAATTCTCTCACACCAGAAGCGACTTGCAATTTCTCAAGTTGCTTCTGACACAATAAAAATAATTTTTAAAACCTCTTAAGTCATCTAGAACAGAGCTAAAGACGCAGCCATACGCCTTGGAGCCGATGATCTCTTTCCCTTGGTCTGGAGCAGAGCTTCTTAACCTGGGGCTCAGGGAATTCTGGGGGCCATGAAGGAGTGAAGAGATGTCATGGTTTTTGGCAGTTGAATCTGAACGAACAAACAAGCCAAGGAACGAAAGGAAGTCAGAAGAGGAAATAGAACAAAATCTTCATTTTCCACATTTCTTGTCTTTTTGATTCTGACCTGGACTTCATTTCCCCTCCTCAGTAATTCATCGTTTACAAGAAGAGACAGAAGGTTGCTTATTAATGCTTTATATTAATGAAGAGGATTAAAACATAGTAGGAAAACATAAACAAAATCAAGTAAACAATGCATGTCATATCAATGTTAGCCACCCTTCTCAGTTTCATCCTAAACCAAGAACATGCCCGGGATCCGACCAGCGCACACCAAAATCTGCTCTGCAAACAGCACCAGCCTCGCGCAGGACGCAGGTCGAAAGAGGCACGAAACACCATCCAAGACTTGAGTCAGAACATTACCTGGATGATTCAGAAAGGTTTTGCCCAGAAAGTAACTTATCTAAACTCTGGCTTCAAAAACCTGTTTACTTCACTAAAAATCTGTGCAAATTAACATGGCGAAACTATAAAAACCATTTTCTGTCCTTTCTAATGCTTTTAAAGACAAAGTTTTAATATTAGCCTCATTAAAATTCCTTGGAGGAAGTGTCTGTCAAGAAATGTCAGAAGATACACCTTGCGTTTCTTTTAGAAACAGGTGCACCTCTAGTGCCACCACATGCAACCTGCAAGGTGACGTTAGCTGCATACGAAGAAGGGAGACCGACTTGCCCAGATTGACAGAGAGCCCGCTCTGCCGAGTGCAATTCAAGTTTTCCTACTGATATACAATTCAGAGTTAACTTTACAATAACCAACGACACAGAAATCCGCAACACTTAAAACTTTCTACTTGAGTTTAAAGACCAAAACGTTAAGGTGAGAGGCTGTTGTGACCCATAAGCACAACTGGCCCTTTTTCTGCCCCTCCCACCAAGCCCACCTGGATTTCTCCACAATCCCACCGGGTTCTGCTCTCGGGAATACTTCCATTATAAGTTATTGCGCTGCAGTGCCTCACAGAGGTTTTGATTGGTGTCTGACTCCTCCGTGAGGACCTCTACTATTTCCCAGTCTCCAGACCGGCTGGATTTCTTAATAGCATCGACCACACTCTGCATGTAGAGGCCATCTTCAAAGGAGGCGGCCATCGCAACGGGCTTGGGATCCCAGGTCCGCTGGTCCTCCTGTTCCTGGAAGGAGTGGCGAAGTGCTTGCACCAGGTAGACCATCCCTTGCAGGTACAACAGAGGGATGTCCTTGAATCCTTTATCTAAGAGCCCTGCGTGGACATTCATGGAGTCTGCAAGCAGAAGCTCTTCGTGGGGAGCAGTGTTCTTCTGGCCGTACAGATCTGTTCCGCGCGCAATGAGACGCCCGGCTGACCCCACAATCATAACTTCGTGGACAAAGGATCCCGGCATGTTGAAGTTGAGCGTCACCGTGCTACAAACGCCGCCGGTCATCTGCATCTGGAAGAAGCAAAAGTCGTCGCTGGTGACATGGCGGATGCCGCTGATGGCCGAGTTCTGCTTCACGAAGGTTTTCAGCAACCCGTGGACCTTCTCCGCCTTGCGGTTCGTCAGGTGAGTGAGGAGGTCTACGATGTACGTCCCCATGGTGTGAAGGCCGCCTCCGCCCATCAGCTCATCGCAGATCCAGTTGTACTTGTGGCTGAGGAGGCTTCCCCAGTACACGCGGACGTCGCAGACCAGAACGTTGCCCACATAGTGCTCTTCGATTAATTGCTTCATTTTGACAAACGCGGGCAGGAATCGCAGGACGTTGCCCACAAGGCTCATGAGTCGGGGATAATACCTGGCAGCCGTGACCATCCTGAAGGCGTCCACAGAAGTAGCCGCTTTCTCACAAATGACGTTCTTCCCAATCCCTGCAAAAGGAAGAGGCTTTAATTTAGATTCCATGAGGAGAGCCAGAGAGCTCTACGGACTGCTATATAATGCAATTTCAGAATGCAAATGCATTGAATTGGATTAAATGAGTCCACATTGCCATATAATGTAGTTCTATGTTGTCTGCATTCTGAAACTCTGTTATTTGGCAGTGTAGATCCAGTTTAAGATTTAGGTGGAATTTTGGAAATTACAATGATAATGATTAGTAGATTTCTACTCAGTTTTACAAATTTTGAAATTGCTTTTTAACTTTGTTTATATTTATGTATGTGTTTTTGAACTGTATCTGTTTTAATTTTTGCAAGCCACTTTCGTTCCTGCTTCTTGGAAAAGGCAGAAAGTAAATGAATGAAGTTAAGCTCCCTTAAGTAAAGGGAAAGGTTTCCCCTGACATTAAGTCTAGACGTGTCCGACTCTAGGAGGGGGTGCTCATCTTTTCATCTAAAATGAAGAGCCAGCGTTGTCCGTAGACACCTCCAAGGTCATGTGGCCAGCATGACTGCATGGAATGCCGTTATCTTTCCGCCAAGGCCGTACCTATTGATCTACTCACATTTGCATGTTTTCAAACTGCTAGACTGGCAGAAGCTGGGCCTAACAGCAGGAGCTCCCCCCACTCCCCAGATTTGAACCGCCAACCTTTTGGTCAGCAAGTTCAGCAGTTCAACTCGCAGCACCACCAGGACCCCCGCATTTACTCAAATGTCTTACCATCCTTGTGGAGGCTTCTCTCTTGTCCCCGCGTGGGGAGGTGGAGCTGACAAAGGGACCTCAACCTGCTCTCCCTGGATTCAAACCGCTGACCTGTCAGTCAGCAGTCCTACCGGTACAAAGGTTTAACCCATTGCGCCACCAGGTGCTCCGCTGTTGGTGATAAGGCAGGAGCAAGGTTGGCCTTTGGGAATGTCCTGCCTTAATGGGAAGCAGAAAAGGTCTTTCCTTGTTCCTGCCTTTAAGGAAAGGGGAGGGGTACAACCCACAGCAAAGGTACCCCTCTCTTCTCCTTGGGAAAATTAACAAGCAACAGGGACACAGAAGCCATTTAATATGGCTACACACCCAACTTATTAGCTGCAATCTACAAAAGAGAAGAAACAATATTTTTCAAAGTGATGTATCCAGGTCATATGACTAAATATTTGAGAATTCCTCAGCTCGAGGCAAGAAATATGCTCCAAAACAAGGCATTCCATTTCATCCTTGTATAACTCCTGCCACATCTGCACTTTTAATCTTGTACCCACTACTCTGGCCTGGCCCAGTTTTATTATGTCCAGATGTATTGTTTATTGCATGTTGTTTCAATATTGCTTTAACTGTTTTTAATTTGCTATTGGTGTTATATTGTTGTGTTGTGTTGAGGCCTTGGCCTTTGTAAGCCGCATCGAGTCCTTCGGGAGATGCTAGCGGGGTACAAATAAAGTTAATAATAATAATAATAATAATAATAATAATAACCGCATCTCCATCTACGAACCCACACACTCGCTCCGGTCATCTGGGGAGGCCCTGCTCGTGATCCCACCTACGTCGCAAGCGCGCTTGGTGGGGACGCGGGACAGGGCCTTCTCTGTGGTGGCCCCCCGACTTTGGAATGCCCTTCCAAAAGAGCTTCGTCAGGCCCCTACTCTGGCAGTTTTCAGAAGGAACCTAAAAACTTGGCTGTTCCGATGTGCCTTCGCAGATTAGGAATCCCCATCCCAAGTCCTAGATGCACTTTAGCACAACTAATGTTGCTGCACACCGCACTTAATCCTACGTTCCTCCTGCCATCTCAGCACTTTTAACCCTGTACCCCATTGCGCTGGCCGAACCAGTTTTAATAGTGTCTTGATGTATTGTCATTGTGGTTATTTTGCTTAATTGTTTGATTTGCTTTGTTTATTGCTGTGTTATGTTTTCTATTGTATTGTGTTTTGTGGCTTCGGCCCGTGTAAGCCGCATCGAGTCCTTCGGGAGATGCTAGCGGGGTACAAATAAAGTTAATAATAATAATAATAATAATAATAATGGTATCAGTTATTCAGCAACAGATGGAATCTAGCAAAGATGGGATCTAGCAACAGCCAGAAGAAGCTGCCACAAGAATGCCGTACCTAGCGCTTTCACTGCGATTTGTCGGGTCAGGGGTGGCGGGATGTGGATGCAAACCAGATCTACGTCCTGGTGCAGCAAAACGTCGTCCGTTTGACTGGTGTAGAAGGAAATGTTCATTTCCTCGGCGAGCTGCTTTGCTTCCTCTTCGGTTTTCCCCCACAGAGCCTCAATCGAGAAGCCTTCTGCCCTCAGCAGGGGCACCAACACCCGAGCGGTGCTCCCAGTCCCAAACACCCCGACGCCAGGAAGCATTTTCATTTTGGCTTCCCCCCACAAGTCACTTCCTGAGGCCAAGGCTCAGGCACAAGAGCCCCGCCATTCCGCATCCTGCTTCATCCAGTTCCTAAAAGGGGGGAAAGAAGAAAACATTGTCGTAAGGCACTTTTACACGTCCTGCATAATTCATGTCTAACACAAAAGCAGTCAAAAGCAGGTGGTTTCATGTCAAACATAAATAAAATCCCATGTTCAGAATGCACTTTTCTATTGCTGCTTCTTGTACAGGATTCTTATTAATCCTGTACATCTATATCTATAAAAATGCTCTGTGCATAATGAGTACCTTAAAAACAAAAGAACCAATGAACGAAATCACACCAAATTTGGCAACAAAACATCTCACAACACAAGGAGTGACCATCACTCAAAAATTATGAATTTGTCATTTGGGAGTTGTAGTTACTTGGATTTATAGTTCACCTATAATCAAAGAGCACTCTGAACTCCACCAATGATGGAATTGAACCAAACTTGGCACACAGAACTCCCATTACTAACAGAAAACACCAGAAGGATTTGATGGGTATTGACCTTGAGTTTTGGAGTTGTAGTTCACCTACATCCAGAGAGCACTGTAAACTCAAACTATGAAGGATCTTGAGCAAACTTGCCACAAGAACTCAATACACCCAAATGTGAACACTGATGGAGTTTGGGGGAAATAGATCTTCACATTTGGGATATGTAGTTGCTGGGATTTATAGTTCCCCTACAATCAAAGAGCGTTCTGAACCCCACCAACGACGGAATTGGGGCAAACTTCCCACACAGAACTCCGTGACCAACAAAAAATACTCAAGGCCATCCAGTCCAACTCCTTTCACGAGGGCAAGAAAACGTAATCAAAGCCCTCCTGACAAAGAGCCATCCAGCCATAACGATAGAGAGATATATATGACTCTCTCACACACAGATATAGTATCATAGATGTGAAAGGAACCTCTAAACAAGGACAATTTTATGTTGCATGCTCCAGAGTAGGCCAACAAGACAATCTCCACATCAACACAAGCATAAAGAAATTACATATATTAGAAACCAACACTTTCTCATTACTTTATTTTCCAGATCACCAGACTGGGCTACAGCAACACGTGGCAGGGGACAGCTAGTATTTAATAAAATAACCTGAATTACCATAACAATTTAATACTTTGTATGTCTTTGTAGTTTGAAATATAATTCTTGTAGTCTCTGCAGGGAAACTCTTCCTTTCAAACATTTAAATATCCGAGTTGTCCCATTCAGCATTTCTAGGCTGCACAAAAAGGAGAAGCTCTTGAGGCAGCGTTGACGGGTTGAGCAGCAAAGGATTTAATTTTTGAAAGCTGAACATTTGAATAAATACAGATACACTTCAGTCAATGAAGTGAGGGTGTTCCTGGGCTTTATTTCTTCAACAGAAACTTTGATACCAGAGGGAGCAATAAAATTGAAAGAATAGTACCTACACTACAAAAAAAGATAAGCAATTCAACATGTTTCAGAGGAGATTCCATCTGAACACGAGGAAGAACTTCCTGACTGTGAGAGCCGTTCAGCAGTGGAACTCTCTGCCCCAGAGGGAGTGTGGTGGAGGCTCCTTCTTTGGAAGCTTTGAAACAGAGGCTGGATGGCCATCTGTCAGGGGTGCTTTGAATGCAGTATTCCTGCTTCTTGGCAGAATGGGGTTGGACTGGATGATGGCCCAGGAGGTCTCTTCCCACTCTAGGATTCTAGGATTCTATGAAAACTTTAATTAATAACTAACGCTAAAATGCATGATACCAGGATTATTTTTTCCCTTTCAATGGCCTCCACCTTTCTTATGATTTACATGTTGGTAACAAAACTTATAAATGTGTTGTTGAAAGCTTTCACTGGGTTGCTGTGAGTTTTTCCATATGGCTGCCTGGCCATGTTCCAGAAACATTCTCTCCTGGCATTTCGCCCACATCTATGGCAGGCATCCTCAGAGGTTATGAGGTTTGTTGGAAACTAATAAATAAAGAGCAATACTTAAAAAAAAACCAGGGAATTCCACACAAAAATCAATCAGAGCCAGCCAACACCTCCCAACAAATGAGCCCCAAGGCAGCAATCAGCCAGGCTTTGAAGCTGCAAGACCATTCAATGGTAATCAAGGTGGCCAATTGCAACATTCATACTTGCCTCAAGCAAACAAGAGTTCTTTCTCCCACCCTGGACATTATTCCACGGATATATAAACTTAACTTGCTGAGTTTCCAACAGACCTCACAACCTCTGAGGATGCCTGTCATAGATGTGGGTGAAACGTCAGGAGAGAATGCTTCTGGAACATGGCCAGGCAGCCATATGGAAAACTCACAGCAACCCAAAACGTATAAACATTTCCAACATGCCAGAGTGGCTGGTGAGGCAAGCTAATCTGCACTTCTCCTTTCTTTATTTTTGATTTGCTCTTCTCAGATGTTCAGTGAGTGATTCCGGGTGTTGCTGTTTACCTCACCTGTCCAATAAAAGCACACACACAGCTACAGTGGGATCACCTAAAGGAACAAAGGCTCAAACCCAGAATTAAGATCGCTGCACACCGCACTTATTTTATAATCCTACATTCCTCCTTCCACTTCAGCACTTTTAATTCCTGTACCCACTGCTCCGGCCGGCCCAGTTTTTAAAGTGTCCTGATGTACTGTTACTATTGTTGTCTATTTTGCTTAACTGTTTTGATTTGCTTCTGGTATTGCTGTTGTATTATGTTTTGTTGTACTGTGTTTGAGGCTTCGGCCTGTGTGAGCCGCATCGAGTCCTACAGGAGATGCTAGCGGGGTACAAATAAAGTTATAATAATAATAATAATAATAATAATAACCTCAATCCATGGCTGATACCAAATGAGAGACTCCCCCTGGGCACACAGAAAGAAAACTGGGCGACTTGGAAGGCGCTGAACAGGTTGCGCTCGGGCACCATGAGATGCAGAGCCAACCTCAAGAAATGGGGCCACAAAGTGGAATCCACAACATGCGAGTGCGGAGAAGAGCAAACCACTGACCACCTGCTAAGATGCACCCTGAGCCCTGCCACATGCACAAGGGAGGATCTCCTTGCGGCAACACCAGAGGCACTCCAAGGGGTCAGATACCAGTCAAAGGACATCTAATCAACTACCAAGCTTGCAAACTTTGTGTTTTGTTTGTTTGTTTGTTAAAAAATGCAATACAGCTGCTTGGTTTGCTCCTGACATGATAAATAAATAAAAAACCTGAAGGAAAATGCCATTCTTTCCCAAGTCAGGCTTTACTGTATTATCTACTACCGTACTGAAAGTCAACACAGGAAGCCTGTCTTTCTTCAGCCCTCCCGCTTCCCATTCTACCAATGTTAAGGGTGTCAAAACCTTTCCAACTTGACAGAAGGCAAGAAAAAGAGGGCCAGGTTGGATTCTCATAAAAAGACTTGGCAAGGATGAGTTTACCTCTCAAAACGGCAGGGCAGGGATGACCACAAGGATGAGACCCCTGAGGCCGAGCCCATACTGGTGCAATAGGCAGGTCTAGATCTCTCTGCGCAGGAGCTTCAGCAGCATAGTCCACTGGTCAACATCACCTGTCGGTCCTGCAGATGCCCTCTTCCTCTTCTTTCTCCTTACCAGCGATCGCTTAGCAGTGGCAGATGGGCTGCATTGTCCCCACCACGGCTCTGTCTCCTCCTGCAAGCGAATGGAGCAGCCAAGTCCTACAGAGATGTGGAAGGGTCAGGCACTCGTCATCATGTGCTAGAGAGAAGAGGAAAAAACCCATTAGCTAAGCAGAGCATGCAGCCAGTACTTGGTAGAAGGGATGATGCCAGCATAAGGTGTGGCTACAACCCCTGAAATGCACCCAGGACCTTGCAGGCCACATAAAAGGATGTGGCGGACCGAATTCAGCCCACGGGCCTTGAGTTCGAAGGATGGGGTTAAACAGCTGTATTTATTCCCTTTCATTTACATATGCACACGCATCGCCCGAGTCTTTCTCATACACACATGCATGACTTTTATACTTAAGCTAAACACTCTTCGTTTCTGATATATATCTTAGTGAATAAGCCACACATCAACTTCCTTTAAAACCAGTGTCTAATGCCACAAAAATATGACTTTCACATAAAACAAATTCCATTCATTTACCAGATCATCAAATGGACTCTAGAATCAAAGAATCCTAGAGTTGGAAGAGACCTCCTGGGCCATCATCCAGTTCAACCCCATTCTGCCAAGAAGCATGAATATTGCATTCAAATCACCCCTGACAGATGGCCATCCAGCCTCTGTTTAAAAGCTTCCAAAGAAGGAACCTCCACCACACTCCGGGGCAGAGAGTTCCACTGCTGAATGGCTCTCACTGTGAGGAAGTTCTTCCTAATGTTCAGATGGAATCTCCTTTCTTGTAGTCTGAAGCCATTGCTCCGCGTCCTAGTCTCCAGGGAAGCAGAAAGGAAGCTTGCTCCCTCCTCCTCCCTTTGGCTTCCTCTCACATATTTATACATGGCTCTCATCAGCCTTCTCTTCTTCAGGCTAAACATGCCCAGGTCCTTAAGCTGCTCCTCATAGGGCTTGTTCTCCAGACCCTTTATCACTTTAGTCGCCCTCCTCTGGACACATTCCAGCTTGTCAATATCTCTCTTCAATTGTGGTGCCCAGAATTGGACACAATATTCCACACAAATAACCACACAAATAACTTTCACAATATAGAAAAAGATATCAAAGACCACCAAAGACTAGATGGAAGTCAACAGGTTTTTTTTTCTTTTTCTCTTCCCTCTTTCTCCTTCTATCTATATTAGTCTCTCTTCCTACTACCTTCTTATCTATAGCAAGTATGCTCTCCCACTTTCAATGTAAAAGTTATATTCCTCTTTTAAGCTCTGTAAAACTTACCAATAAAAATAATTATAAAAAAATCCTAAGCTACAGCAAATCTGTTAGATGTTAACAAGCTACAAGATTTTTCAAGCCCCATTTTATCAGCACAGAATGAGAAAAAACTAAATGGTAATAGTGAAAATGGGAAAAATTATCACAGTACACTCTCAGGTAACTGGCACTCAGGGGATTGGTGGATACCAGATAAATATAGCTTCTCATTTAACCAACTGTTATTAAAATAAGTATACTATATTCCATACTATACCATGCCACAAACTCTGTATTGGCTTGATATTAATTTTGAAATATAGTAAATAAAACAAAGACAAACTGAACTTAATGTAACAGTTTTACTGCATTATAAAAACAGTCTTGTGAATGCAGTATGCAATTTTATATATTGCTGGTTGACTGAGTTCCGGTTAACCGAGAGTCTACTGTATGAGTGCTTTCTTTAAAAAGCTTATCCCGCAATTAATCATGTACAAAGAATCTTGTGATGACTTAAAGGACTAAAAGCTGCAGTGAGAGTTGGGTAATAAATTCGTTATTATTATTACTAGCCGGACCCGCCACGCGTTGCTGTGGCCAACCTTCCCTCCCTCTTTCCTTCCTTCCCTCTTTTTCTTTCCCTTCTTCTTCCTTCCTTCTCTACCTGTTTCTTTTCTCGCTTCCTTTGCTCTTTGGTTCCATCCTTTCTCGTCTCTTTCCTTCCTTCCCTCCCTCTTTCTCTCTTTCATTCCTTCTCTCCTTCCTTCTCTACCTTTCTTTCGTTCTCTCGTTCCCTCCTTCTTTCTCTCATTCCTTCTGTACCCTTCTTTCTTTACTTCCCTCCTTTCTTCCTTCCTTCTCTACCCTTCTTTCTTTCCTTCTCTCCCTTCTCTCCTTCCTTCCCCCTTTATGTGTATGTGTTTTATGTGTGTATATGCATATATGTGTGTGTATATATCTGTGTTGCACATGTGTTGTAATGTAATTTTTGGGGTTTTTTTGGGCTTTTAAAATCTCTTCTGCTGTGTTTTTCAGTGTTTCTATGAGTGATGGTCACTCGTTGGCCTGATAGGTGTCTTGTATCCAAATTTGTCCAGTGGTTTTTGAGTTACGTTAATCCCACAAATGAACATTACATTTTTATTTATATAGATTAGAATAAAAATAATTAATTTAGGTCCATTTCATCACCTGCCTGCTTACTGATGTGACAAGCCATGAAGCATTATCCTAGCCAATAAAAACGAATTGTTACAATTACTGATGAAATTTGGAATAAATAGATCAATTTAAACCTTTTGTCCCTACAGATGCACACACAGAGGAGCAACTGTGTTGACTCAAGAAAGTGGAGTGTTATGCGCAAGTGAACACTTCACACATCCAAGGAAATCATCTGCTAAGAGGCAATTCTGAAATCTGCCACAGAAAAAGTCAATATGGAATCCAGCATAACATTTCACGATGGACAAAGCAAGGTTTTGTCCACAAAAGGCTGCGCTAAACAGAAAATCCCAGGCTTTCAAGTGCCATAAAACTCTTTGGGATCTTAGTCTATGAAAGGCAGTGCCATGGAATAACAAATAATAATGATCTATATAAATAAAAATGTAATGTTTGTTTGTGGGATTAACATAACTCAAAAACCACTGGATGAATTGACATGAAATTTGGACACAAGACACTTAACAGTCCAACGAGTGACCATCACCCCTAAACACACACACACACACACAACCCCAGCGGAACAGACTTAAAAATACACTATCTATCTATCTATCTATCTATCTATCTACATACATATACACTCATATACATATACACATGCACACATTCATACACACATGCTCTCGGTCCCACCTCCTGTACAAGCACGGCTGGTGGGGACGAGGGACAGGCCTTCTCGGTGGTGGCCCCTCGACTTTGGAACTCCCTGCCATTAGAGATCAGAACTGCCCCCTCCCTCATGACGTTCAGGAAACTAACAAAGACCTGGTTGTGGAACGCGGCATTTGACAACTGATTTAATTCTTTGCCCACATGAAAGGAGGAGGATGAATGGGATTGTGATGGTGTCGGACGATTTGGCTCTTTTAACTGGGATGATAATGTTTTAATGTGTATGGTGCTGATATTTTAATCGTGTAATGAAGTGGCATTGTGTTGTTATTGTATATTCTTTGTATGTTAACACATGTTGTGAACCGGTCTGAATCCCTCTTTGAAGGTGAGAGGGTCGGTATATAAAACCTCGAAATAAATAAATAAATATTAATAAATATATATATACATGCATAAACACACACATACCTACACACATATACATAGAGATATGCATATAAACAAGCACACACATATACACAATATGCATGTACACATATAAACACAGAAATGCACAAATATATACACACACATATATACACAAAACACATATACACAGACTGGGCCACAGCAGCGTGTGGCAGGAGACAGCTAGTAGTAGTAGTAGTAATAATAATAATAACAATGGCACAGGAAGGAATGTGCAACCCTCTGTATGTATCTCTCTCCATATAATAACCCATGATTGATCTAAATGGGCAAACTTGGGTCCCTCCTTCCCTCCCTCCCTCTCTCTCTCTCTCCAGGTGTTTTGGACTCCAACTCCCACAATTCCTAACACCTGGAGGGAGGGAGGAAGAGCCCAAGAAGTGTGGCTGGGCCTGGTGCATCTGAACCCCACCCCCAAGGCCAGCCTGCCTGCCACAGCTCTCCTTCTGGGAGGGAGCAGGGCGGCCCACTCCTAGGAAGGCCTCGGGCCTGTGTGTAGGCCCACCGGCTCCTTCCTTCCTCCCTCCCTCAGCATCCTTTCCTTTCCCCCTCTGCCCTCTCCCTCTCCCTGGCTCACACCCTTCGCCTCAGAAGAGAAAAAGAAGGCTGGGCGGAGGGGCCAGAAAGGATGGCCGCCCACCTCCCCGCCTCACCTGAGGGACAGCGCCGCCGACACCTCCGCCACTGCCGCGCGCCTGCGCACTGGGCCCCGCGGGGGGGATGTGTGTGTGTGTGGTGTGCGCGCGCAGCTCCCCCTGTCGTGACCCTCCGTGATCTGGCCTGTCAGAACACAGTCGTTTGGACTCGCGCATGCGCCCTAACAAGGGAATGGCCGTCTCCCTCAGTCTCAGCAGCGCCCTCTGGCTGCAGTTCACCCTGGAGGACTCTCAGGCAGGTGTCTTGGACTCCCACCTGGAGGGAAGGCCCAAGTTTGCCCATGCCTGCTTACCCTCCATTCAGCGGCTGAGGGTGGAACCGACGGGGTCTGAGGCTGCGAGGAATGGTGGGAGTTGGAGTCCAAACACATGAAGGGCCCAGGTTTGCCCATGCCTGGTTACCCTCCATTAAGTGGCTGAGGGGGAAAAGGAAAGGCCTGAGGCTGCGAGGAATGGTGGGAGTTGGAGTCCAAAACACATGAAGGGAGGGAAGGAGGGAGGGAGGGCCCAAGTAGTTTCCTCTATGCTCCACTTGCTGCACTTCACGCTGGAGGACTCTCAGGCAGGCCTGGGCCTACTTGAGCCCGCCCTTCACGTGTTTTGGATTCCAACTCCCACCATTCCCAACACCCTCAGGCCCCTTTCTTTCCCCCTCAGCCGCTTAATGGAGGGTAACCAGGCCTAGACAAACTTGGGCCCTCCCTTCATGTGTTTGGACTCCAACTCCCACCATTCCTAACATCCTCAGGCCCCTTCCTTTTCCCCCTCAGCCATTCAATGGAGGGTAACCAAACTTGGGCCTTCCGTCCATGTGTTTTGGACTCCAACTCCCACAATCCTTAACAGTGTCAGTTACTCCTGGGCCAACTTTGGCCTTCCCTCCCTCCAGGTGTTTTGGACTCCAACTCCCACCATTCCCAACAGCCTGAGGCCCCTTCCTTTTCCCCCTCAGCCACTTAATGAAGGGTAACCAGGCATGGGCAAACCTGGGCCTTCCCTCCAGGTGTTTTGGACTCCAACTCCCACCATTCCTCACAGCCTCAGGCCTTTCCTTTCCCCCCTCAGCCACTTAATGGAGAGTAACCTGGGCAAACGGGCCCTCCCTTCAGTGCTTTTGGACTCCAACTCCCACCATTCCTCTCAGCCCTATTAGGCCCCTTCCTTTCCCCCCTCAGCCACATAATGGAGGGTAACCAGGCCTAGATAAACTTGGTCCTTCCCTCCATTTCATTTCCGCTTAAGCGGCTAAGTGGGCAAAGGAAGGGGCCTGAGGCTGTGAGGAATGGTGGGAGTTGGAGTCCAAAACACCCTCCATTAAGCGGCTGAGGGGGGTCTGAGGCTGTTGGGGTCTATATATCTGTGGAATGATGTCCAGGGTGGGAGGAAGAAAGAACTCTTGTCTGTTGGAGCTAGGTTTGAATGTTGCCATTGGCCAGTTTGATTAGCATCGAATGGTCTCATGGTCAGAACTTCCTGACTGTGAGAGCTGTTCAGCAGTGGAACTCTCTGCCCTGGAGTGTGGTGGCAGCTCCTTCCTTCTTTGGAGGCTTTGAAGCAGAGGCTGGATGAACATCTGTCGGGGGTGCTTTGAATGGAATGGGGCAGAATGGGGTTGGACTGGATGGCCCAGGAGGTCTCTTCCAACTCTAGGATTCTATGATTCAAAGCCTGGTTGATTGCTGCCTGGGGGAACCCTTTTTTGGGAGGTGTTACTTGGCCCTAATTGTTTCGTGTCTGGAATTCCTCTGTGTTTGAGTGTTGCCCTTTATGTACTATCCTGACTTTAGAGGGTTTTTTAGTCCTGGTAGCCAGATTGTGTTCATTTTCATGGTTTCCTCCTTTCTGTTGACATTGTCCACATGCTTCTTGTGGAGTTCAATGGCTTCTCTGTGTTGTCTGGCATGGTGGTTGTGAGAGTGGTCCAGCATTTCTGTGTTTTCAAGTAAGATGCTGTGTCCAGGTTGGTTCATCAGGTGCTCTGCTATGGCTGACTTCTCTGGTTTCGTTAGTCTGCTGTGCCTTTCGTGTTCCTTGATGCGTGTTTGGGCAATGCTGCTGCGTTTGGTGGTCCCTCTGGAGACTTCTTGTCCACAGCTGCCTGGTACACGGGAGACTCCTGCAGAAGTGAGAGGATCCCTCTTGTCCATTGCTGAACGGAGCATTGGGTGGATTTTCTTAGTGAGTCTGTATATTGTGTATATGTTTCAAATTATATGTAGCCTTTGCATGTAAGATAAACTGTTTGTCATTTAAATATGTGTACATGAACTTCCGTCCAGTGGCCCTTATTTCTCCTGCCAGGAAGGGAATGCTCCAGATCCTTCAAGGAAGAAGACTCCAGCCAGACATGGAGAGAGAGTGGCCAGGTGGACAAGCTGGGTTCAGAAAAGGCAGAGGAACCAGAAACCAGATTGCCAGTATCCGCTGGATAATGGAGAAAGGCAGGGAGTTCCAGAAAAACATCTATTTCTGTTTTGTTGACTATCCTAAAGCCTTGGACTATGTGGATCATCATAAATTGTGGCAAGTCTTGGTGGGATGGGCATCCCAAGCCACCTTGTCTCTCTCCTGAGGAATCTGTACAAGGACCAAGGAGCAACAGTCAAAACAGACTGGTTCAAGATTGGGAAAGGCGTACAACAGGGTTGTCTCTCTCCCCCAACCTATTCAACTTGTTTGCAGAACACATCATGCGAGGATGTGCGGGGCTGACGAATGCAAGGCTGGGGTGAAAATTAACAACCTCAGATATGCAGATGACACCACTTTGATGGCCGAAAGCGAGGAGGAGTTGAGGAGTCTTCTAATCAAGGTGGAAGAAGAAAGTGCAAAAGCTGGGTTGCAGCTAAACATAAAAAAAAACAAGATTGTGGCAACAAGAATGATTGACAACTGGGAAATAGAGGGAGAAAACGTGGAGGCCGTGACAGGGTTTGTATTTCTAGGTGCAAAGATGACTGCAGACGCAGACTGTGGCCAGGAAATCAGGAGAAGCTTCCTTCTTGGGAGGAGAGCAAGGTCCAGTCTCGATAAAATAGTGTAGAGACATCACACTGGCAATGAAAATCCGCATAGTCAAAGCAATGGTATTCCCCGTAGTCACCTATGGATGAGAGCTGGACCTGAGGGAAGGCTGAGCGAAGGAAGAGAGATGCTTTTGAGCTGTGGTGTTGGAGGAAAGTTCTGAGAGTGCCTTGGATCACCAGAAGATCCAACCAGTCCTTCCGGAAATAAAGTCCGACCGCTCGTTGGAGGGAAGGATAGTAGGGGCCAAGATGAAGTCCTTTGGCCACATCATGAGGAGACAGGAAAGCTTAGAGAAGGGAATGGTGCTGGGGAAAATGGAAGGAAAAAAGGAAGAGGGGCCGACCAAGAGCAAGGTGAGTGGATGGCATTGTTGAAGTGAATGGCTTCACTCTGAAGGAGCTGGGGGTGGTGACGGCCGACAGGGAGTTCTGGCGTGGGCTGGTCCATGAGGTCACAAAGAGTCGGAGACGACTGAACGAATGAACAACAACAAAATACATTTATGCTCTGGTGGTGCAGCGGGTTAAACCATGAGATGCCGAACTTGCTGACTGAAAGGTTGGTGGTCTGAATCTGGGGAGCGGGGTGAGCTCCTGCTGTTGGGCTCAGCTTCTCACAACCTAGCAGTTTGAAAACATGCAAATGTGAGTAGATCAATAAGTACTGTTTCTATGGGAAGATAACGATGCTTCGTGCAGTCATGTCGGCCACATGACTTTGGAGGTGTCTACAGACAACGCTGGCTCTTCAGCTTAGAAATGGAGATGAGAACCATCCCTCAGAGTCGAACACAAGTAGACTTAATGTCAAGGGGAAACCTTTACCTAAAGACATTTCTGTAGGTAAAGGTAGTCCCCTGATATTAAGTCCAGTCATGTCTGACTCTGGGACTCTGGTGCTCATCTCCCTTTCTAAGCCGAAGAGCCAGCGTTGTCCGTAGACACCTCCAAGGTCATGTGGCCATAGGCATGACTGCATGGAGCGCCGTTACCTTCCCGCCGGAGCGGTACCTACTGATCTACTCACATTTGCATGTTTTCAAACTGCTAGGTTGGCAGAAGCTAGGGCTGACAGCGGAAGCTCACGCCGCTCCCCGGAATCGAACCTGCGACCTTTCGATCAACAAGCTCAGCAGATCAGTGCTTTAACCCACTGCGCCACCGCAGTGGGTTAAAGCACTGTATCACACCCATATTTGTACACTTTTGATGTGTGCATTTTGGAAAAGCAAAAGGAGCACTCTTCCAAATAACACGTACTGCAGAAAAACACAAACGGAAAAACGTCTCGACATCTCAAGAACAGAAAACCAGAACGGAACGCAGGAGAGCGACACCGGACACGAGCAGTTGCACATGGATGTATATTTTAATAAAATAATTCTGTCAAAATACAACAGAATGTGGTTTTCTTTACCATATTCCCAGTACATTTCCCCCCCAATATTTTTTTTTTTTTTGTCTTCAGTTAAAATGTTCTTCCCCTTGGAAGGCTTCATGCTAGCGTTGGATAACGGAACTCACAAGGACGAAGCAGAGACGGAACCAATTTGATGTGCACGGATGTCCATCAAGGCCTCATCCTCGGTCCAGAGGGAACTCCAAGGGATGGAAGGCGGAAGGAAGCCTTGTGGAGCCGAGGTTCTGCCCAACGTGTCGGGGTTGCCGGATTTCGTTTCCGTACAATTGATATGACACTATCCATTAGAAAAAGGAAGAAAGAAGAAATGGGGAGGAGACAAGTGTCCTGACATTCCGTGCTAGAGCTGGTACCTGAGTTTTAGACAACAGGAAACAAGGGAGCAGACGAAGACTGAACGGTATTGTGGATTTCATGTGATAGTTTCCTTTTCATCCTGGAGATCCAAGAGGAAATCCCGCACCGCGCTGTTAGCAACCCAATGTGTTGCTGTCCACATTTTCAAGATGAGCCAATACATCCCACACCAATGAAATAAATCAAGCCCAAGATTTGAACCATAAAGATTCTTAATATTTGCTTTCCAATTTAGTTCACAGCACTTAATATACCAACAAACGCAAACTGCTTGCATCAGGATCCCTGGTTGGCAACTAGTTTTGCTAGGAGACCCCAGGGGCGTAATGGGTTAAACCAGCAGGACTGAAGACCAACAGATCGGGGTTCGAATCTGGGGAGAGCACGAATGAGCTCCCTCTGTCAGCTCCAGCTCCCCATGTGGGGACATGAGAGAAGCCCCCCACAAGGATGGTGAAACATCAAAGAATCTGGGCACTCCTTGGGCAATGCCCTTGCAGACGGCCAATTCTCTCACACCAGAAGCAACTTGCAGTTTCTCAAGTCGCTCCTGACACACACACACACAAAACTGGTTTTGCTGAATGTGGACCGAAAAGACCAACAGACTGAACCTCAATGTCATCTTGGACAGTGGCATCGCAACAATCCCACACCACACTTGGAAACTAGCATACCAAACACCCAGTCTGGGCCCACCCACCAATAACTGATCTGGGACACACTCTCCATTTAGAATTAAATTCTATTGAAGTTTGCGGAAATATGTGTAAGGAAGACAAACGTAAGCAAGACTGACACTTCCCATCTTCTGATTCAGGGGCCACTGTGATCCAAACAATGAATCTTATGGATCTGGTGAAGTCTCATCTTGCAAGATGTGTGAACTGGCTCAAAATGAGATGCTCGTTTGAGAGCTGAGCACTCTACCAAAAAAAAAAAAAAAAAAACCAGAGAAAAGAGTCCAAAACGCCCAATATCGAAATAGGGAGGATTTAGCAAACCACCGCAAGATTATTTTCTCACCCAATCTTTAAATGGACTTGACCATCCCTTCTGTCACAATTCATGTCCTTCTACCTGCCCTCGTTTGTGCGTGCCCTCCTCCTATGGGTTAGGGGTCGGGAGGGGGGTGGGAGAGGGACCTGTTTATTTGAGAGCATTTCTCGGGATTTCAAAACGCAGGCAATTTCAAGCTGTTCTATTATACAGATCATTTCACTCCTAGATTATACTTGGGCCCTCCCTCCTTCCCTTCCTTCAGGTTTTTGGACTCCAACTCCCACAATTCCTGACAACCTCAGGACCTTTCCTTTCCCCGCTCAGCCGCTTAAGTTCTTGAAGCCCAGGTGCGTTCGCTATGATCTCATGGCCTCTTGGTTGGACTTAAATTAAGTGCTGTTGACTCTGTGTCTCTCAGAGGAGACAACGTTGCTTAAGCGGCTGAGGGGGGAAAGAAAAGGGCCTGAGGCTGTTAGGAATGGTGGGAGTTGGAGTCCAAAACACCCGAAGGAAGGGAGGGAGGGCCCAAGTTGGCCCAGGTTTATTATAGCGCAATCAACAGAGGGAAACTGTTGGGTTCAGGAGCTGAGAAATCCTAATGCCAAGGAGAGAAAATGCAACTCTACAACCCAGAAAGAAATACTACCAATTGCACTTGAATGTAATTTCTCTGAAGACCAATTATTAAACAATATTTAAAAATTGGGCCAGATATATTGCACCAAAATGGAATGCGGGAGCGGGAGAGATGCTGCCAAGAGAGCCCAGGAAAACATCACGGAGCATTTTCTTAACGCAAGTGTGATAAGGTTGAATAGTGTTTCCCCCCCTGGATTTTGTGCTGTAATCTTTTTAGATGAATGATTAGAGGCAAAGTGGGAAATGTGTGACTTTTGACTAGATGGGAATCCCATCATCTCAAGTCAGTACAGGTAACAATTAAGGGTGAGGAGACCTGAATCTGACAACTTCTGAAGGGCTACGTGTTCCCAATTGTGGATTTTATGGCCTTGATGTAAACGGCCTCCACTTCCAGGTGAACCTTCAAAGTTTTCTGAGCCGAAACAGCCGTTGTGCAATGCACTGGCCTGACTGATGCTGAAGGTTTCCCTGTATTGTGACAAGAGAGTATCTACAATGAGACCCAAACCCAAGTGCACTGTCGTCAATCAAGAACCCAGAGCTCACAATAAAATGTCTCACTTGTGAAAATATTCTGCACGGAGTTAAGGAGGAGCTCTTGTGACAAAGAACGCTGAATAAATCACAAGTTGCACAATGGAAATGTGTGTTAAGGCCTTTGGAGTGGGACTGGACAGCTACACTTTACTCTTAAGTCAGTGGGGATGGTGCAGAATGGGTTGCATTTTGGGGCTGCCATTCCCCGTGCCTGCTTTGAGATCGGCTGCTGGCTGGACTTTTTGCCATGGGATTGCTCCAGGGATCACTCAAAACCTGCCTAATTCCCATCACTGTGGTTACCTGCATGTTTCTAATGTTTCCATTATACGAGGGTTGAAGGAAAACGAATGCCTCCACCTTCGTAACTCCTCAACAGATGGTGGTAGTGGTATGCGGCAGGTACTGGCTTGTTCAGTAGACTCTCCTCTACAGTTCCAGTTTGGTGGGAAGCCTTAGCACTGAACGGTTGTGTTGTTAAAGTGTGAAGTATGGAATGGCGCAGATAATAATAATAATAATAATCCTTTATTTGTACCCCGCTACCATCTCCTGAAGGACTTGGTGCGGCTTACAAGAGGCCGAGCCCAAATACAACAAAAATAAGAGCAGCAACAACAACAACACAATAACTCAAGGAAAAAAACAAAAAACAAAGCAATAGCATTAACATCTAATGACACAATTAAAAACAATGGCTGGGCCAAATGTAATAATTAAAATTAAAATGGTTAGTCAACGCGATTTAAGCCACATGCAGTCATTCAATTCTTGACAGCAAAAGGTGTCACCCCAAAGGAGATTCATCAGAGAATGCAAGCTGTTTATGGGGATTGTGTTGATGTGAGGACTGTGCGTCGTTGGGCGAGTAAGTTTAAAGATGTTGAGGTGACACTTTCTGCTGTCAAGAATTCAATGACTGCACGCTGCTTAAGTCGCATTGAACGACCCTCTGCGCAGGGTTCCGTACTTCACACTTTAACAACACAACTGTTCAATCTAGGGCTTCCCACCAAAATAGAACTGTAGAGGAGAGTCTACTGAACAAGCCAGTACCTGCGGCATATCAGTACTGCCATCTGTTGAAGAGTTATGAAGGTGGAGGCATTACTTTTCATTTTAACAACACAACTGTTCAATGCTAAGGCTTCCCACCAAAATAGAACTGTAGAGGAGAGTCTACTGAACAAGCCAGTACCTGCCGCATATCAGTACTGCCATCTGTTGAGGAGTTACAAAGGTGGAGGCATTACTTTTCATTCAACCCTCGTATTTGCAGTCTCCAACTCAAAGGTCCCCTTCCCATCAAATACCTTCATTTGTCTATAGGTCACTATTTGTCATTCAAAAACAAAGGAGATCCTGGTGGTGCAATGGGTTCAACCCATGTGCCGGCAGGACTGCTGACCGAGATATTAGCAGTTCGAATCCGGGGAGAGCTCCCTCTGTCAGCTCCAGCTCCCCATGCAAGGACATGAAAGAAGCCTCCCACAAAGACGGTAAAACGTCAAACATCCGGGCAACGTCCCTGCAGACAGCCAGTTCTCTCACACTAGAAGCGACTTGCAGTTTCTCAAGTCGCTCCTGGCACACAGAAAAAAAAAGTTGGAAAAGTGTTAGGCAGTCTGAAAGAATACTTTATATAAATGTCTCAACCTGTGGAGTTTAAAGAATTTTCATTTTCCTCTCGGGAAAGGCATTTTAAAAGTCCCGCAAGATGTTGAAATGCACAAGCTGCCCAAAGATGATGAAGTTTCATTGATCTATCCAAATTTTGGATAAAGGAGTTTTGAGTACATCACGCTGTCCCAAAATGGAGGCTGGCGCATGCACATCCCTGCGTACGTACATTCAGCAGAGGGAGGGCTTGCTCGCCAGAACGCCTCTCGAGACTTGACTGGTCATTCCTGCAGAACATCCCAGCAATGGTAAATAAAAGCTACTCCTGGGGGTAAAAACTGCCCATTAGAAAAAAAACAAAAACGAGTTTATATCCTTGAGGTCACATTTTTGTTACTAGTCAATTAAATGAGGTTACTGAGTTGCTGTGAGTTTCCCAGGCTGTCTGGCCATGTTCCAGAAGCATTCTCTCTCTCACGCATGCATCTATGGCAGAGGCATCCTCAGAGGTTGTGAAATTGGCTGGAAACACGGCTAGTGGGGTTTATCTGTGTGTGACGATGTGTATTTTTATTCCTATGGTTATGTGTAGTTTAAACAGTAGTTAATAAATGGTAAGTATGGAGGATTATATTTTGTTAGAGATGGTGGCTGGTTTGGCTTGAGCTGAGTTGCCATAGCCTTGGGGGGGTGGAGCCAACTGTCACCTAACTGCACATCTGTTTGAAATAGGCAGTCTGTGACCGTTAGAGTTACAGAAAGGACTGATTTCTCTAGTGGGAGAAACAGGGAAGAGTCTGTGACCGCTAGAGTTACAGAGAAGACTGAAATCTCTGGTGGGAGATTCAGGGAATTAGTCTGTGATCATTAGAGTTACAGAAAGGACTGATTTCTCTAGTGGGAGAAACAGGGAAGAGTCTGTGACCGTTAGAGTTACAGAGAAGACTGAAATCTCTGGTGGGAGATTCAGGGAATTAGTCTGTGACCATTAGAGTTGCAGAAAGGACTGATTTCTCTAGTGGGAGAAACAGGGAAGTGTCTGTGACCATTAGAGTTACAGGGAAGACTGAAATCTCTGGTGGGAGATTCAGGGAAATAGTCTGTGACCATTGGAGTTACAGAAAGGACTGATTTCTCTAGTGGGAGAAACAGGGAAGAGTCTGTGACCGTTAGAGTTGCAGAGAAGACTGAAATCTCTGGTGGGAGATTCAGGGAACTAGTCTGTGACCATTAGAGTTGCAGAAAGGACTGATTTCTCTAGTGGGAGAAACAGGGAAGAGTCTGTGACCGTTAGAGTTACAGAAAGGACTGATTTCTCTAGTGGGAGATTCAGGAGACTAATTTGTGGCCAAAAGGGTTACAGGAAAGGACCCGGTAGTAGTAGAGCTACAGGGAGTGATTGATTCTTGGAAACAAGGCTAGTGGGGTTTATACGTATATCTGTGGAATAATGTCCAGGGTGGGAGAAAGAACTCTTGTCTGTTTGAAGCAAGGGTGAATGCTGCAATTGATCGCCTTGATTAGCATTAAATAGCTTTGCAGCTTCAAAGCCTGTTTCCTGCTTGGCGAGATCCTTTGTTGGGAGGTGATTAGCTGGCCCTGATTGTTTCCTGTCTAGAATTCCCGTTTTTGAGTGTTGTTATTTATTTACTGTCCTGATTTTAGAGTTTTTAATACTGGTAGCCAGATTTTGTTTATTTACTGTCCTGATTTTAGAGTTTCTTTAATACTGGTAGTCAGATCTTATTCAGTGGGTTGTTGTAGGTTTTTTCGGGCTGTATGGCCATGGTCTAGAGGCATTCTCTCCTGACGTTTCGCCTGCAGGCGAAACGTCAGGAGAGAATTCCTCTAGACCATGGCCATACAGTCCGAAAAAACCTACAACAACCCAGTGATTCCGGCCATGAAAGCCTTTGACAATACAGATCTTATTCATTTTCATGGTTTCCTTGTTCCGGTTGAAATTGTCCACATGAGACATACGTTGAGTCCACATGTGCTATGTGCTAATTGTCCACATGTGCTATGTGAGTCTGGAATTCCAGACATGAAACGACCAGGGCCAACTAATCACCTCCCAACAAAGGATCCGCCCAGGCAGGAAGCAGCCAAGCTTTGAAGCTGCTAGGCTATTCAATGCTAATCAAGATGATCCATTGCAGCATTCACACTTGCCTCAAAGAGAAAATTGTTCTTGGACATTATTCCTCAGAAATAGTACCCTCGACATAATTCCACAGATAAATAAACCCCACTTGCCTTGCTTCCAACAAACCTCAGAACCTCTGAGGAACATTCACACTTGCCTCCAAGAGACAAGAGTTCTTTCTCCCACCCTGGATATTATTCCACAGATATATAAACGTCCCTTGCTTAGTTTCCAATATACCTCAATATACCTCACAACCTCTGAGGATGCCTGCCATAGATGTGGGTGAAACGTCAGGAGAGAATGCTTCTGGAACATGGCCAGGGAGCCTGGAAAACTCACAGCAACCCAGTGAGTCTGGCCATGAAAGAATGAGGTTAGTTTTTAATTCTGTTGCCACAGAAAGACTGGAGAGCCTTAAATTGAGGATGCAACCCCAGTCCCGCCAAGGCATGAGCCACCGCTTGCTTTCCATGTGCCTCCCTCAGCCTCAAAGCTTGGCAAGGGCATGGCCATTCCCGAGGGTGATCCCGGTAGTCAGAGGTCAGCAGTCAGAGGTCAATGAAGACCCTGAGAAAGGGCCTCCAGCCCAAAGAGGGAAAGGAAAGGGACTGCTGCCCCCCAACTCCTGGCTCTGAGCCCCACGCGGCCAAGAGAAAGAAGACCCCCTGGGCTCAGAAGGCAGCTCGGACTTCTTTGACACCTCTCCTGCGCTCTACCCTCATCTCTCTACCTTGGAAGTGCTGGTCAAGCGGTCTCTTGGTCTTGTGCCTGACCACTGAGGTCTACAACCCGGTAAGATTCCAGCGTCTCCCCACAGCATTTGGGGGCCGGTCCCTGTAATGAGGCCAAGGTGCTAAGGAGTTTTTGTTCTCTAGGTTCTTGTGGGTTTTTTCGGGCTATAGAGCCATGTTCTAGAGGCATTTCTCCTGACGTTTCGCCTGCATCTATGGCAAGCATCCTCAGAGGTAGTGAGGTCTGTTGGAATTAGGACAATGGGTTTATATATCTGTGGAATGGCTGGGGTGGGGCAAGGAGCTCTTCCCTGCTGCAGTTAGGTGTGAATGTTTCAGCTGATCACCTTCATTAGCATTTGAAGGCCTGCCTGAGCCTGGGAAAATCTCTTGCTGGGAGGTGTTAATCTGTGCCTGGTTGTTTCCTCTCTGTTGTTTTACTGTTGCAATTTTAGAGTTTTTTAATACTGGTAGCCAGATTTTGTTCATTTAACATTACTGCACACCGTATTATTTTTATTCCTATGCTCCTCCTGCCACTCTAGCACTTTTAACCCTGTACCCCATTGCGCTGGCCGGCCCAGTTTTAAAGTGTCATGATGTATTGTTATTGTCGTTGTTGCTTGCTTAACTATTGATTTGCTGTGTTTTCTATTGTCGTGTTATGTTTTACTGTATTGTGTTTTGAGGCTTTCGCCTGTGTAAGCCGCATCGAGTCCTCCGGGAGATGCTAGCGGGGTACAAACTAAAGTTAATAATAATAATAAAAAATAATAATTTTCATGGTCTCTTCCTTTCTGTTGAAATTGAAATTGAGAGGAAACAATCAGGCACAGATTAACACCTCCCAGCAAGAGATTTTCCCAGGCTCAGGCAGGCCTTCAAATGCTAATGAAGGTGATCAGCTGAAACATTCACACCTAACTGCAGCAGGGAAGAGCTCTTTGCCCCACCCCAGCCATTCCACAGACATATAAAGCCAGGGTCCTAATTCCAACAGACCTCACTCCCTCTGAGGATGCTTGCCATAGATGCAGGCGAAATGTCAGGAGAGAATGCCTCTAGAACATGGCCATATAGCCCGAAAAAACCCACAAGAACCTAGTGATTCCAGCCATGAAAGCCTTCGACAATACAGTTTTTGTTCTCGTTCTCAAAACCCTAAGACTTCATTTGATTTCAATTACTCTTCTGCTAAGCGTGTGCACCATACACAAGCGCACACACGCTTGGTACCACACGGCACAGAACAAAACCAAAGTGTCCCATTCTCCCGAAGCAGCGTCAGACTTCCGACTGGAAGGGTCAGGCTCCGGTGATGAGTCCGGCGAGTGTGCCGGAGGAGAACAAGAGTGTGCAAGAAGGCGGGCTTGTCTGTCTGCGGAGAGCTTCCTTCCTTCTGGTGGAAATGGAGAAACAAAACGGAAGCAAAAGCAACACCATCACCAACGCAGATACACTTTTATCTCTAAATTAGTAGAAACCAGCTCAGCACAAACTCTCCAGATATAAATACTGGTGGCTCAGTCGGAGAAATAATAAAATAAAATAAAAATAAAATAGAGAAGATAAAAATCCTAAAATCAAAAGGCGCGACACGTCAGAAGGACCCGTGGAAATACTGAGTGCTGCAGCCGCTGCCAGGCCGGGCCGGCTCCGTTGACGTGGCAGGGCCCGTGGCGGGGGGGGGGGGGGCGAGGGGGCGGAGAAGAAGGCGCAATGAGGGGGGGCCCCCCTTCGGCCAGCCCCCCCCCCCCGTGTCCTTGGCTGGGCAGCGTGTGCGGAGGCGGAGGGGGGGGGGCAACGCGAGGCAGTGGAGGTGGAGGAGGAGGAGGAGGAGGAGGAAGGGTCATCCTGCTTCACTGGGGGGCTAGTGCAAATAGTCGTCCACTCTGGCAAAGGAGCAGGAGCCCAAGCCCACGCGCGCCATCAGCCGCAAGCACTCCGAGGCCTGGCCCAGCGCAAGCAGCAAGGGCGGCTGCTTTGGCAGGTTCTGAGACTCTGAAAGGTAAAGAGAGAGAGAGAGAGAGAGAGAGGAGACATTACAACACCTGGGACCACTTGCACCCCTTCCTCTCCGGCCACCCCCACGACCCCAGGAACTAATCGAGCTCTTCGTGGCATAAACTGGCCTCACGTCTTGTGTTTTGGTCTCTCTCCTGGGTGACTTATGTGTATTATATAGGAATGCTTTGATATGTATGAGGGTTGAATAAAAAGTAATGCTTCCACCTTCGTAACTCCTCAACAGATGGCAGTAAAGGTATGCGGCAGGTACTGGCTAGTTCAGTAGGCTCTCCACTACAGTTCCATTTTGGCGGGAAGCCTTAGCATTGAACAGTTGTGTTGTTACAGTGCGAAGTATGGAACCCTGCACAGACGGTCGGTCAATGTGACTTAAGCAATGTTCAGTTATTGAATTCTTGACAGCAGAAGGAGTCACACCAAGGGAGATTCATCAGAGAATGCAAGCTGTTTATGGTGATTGTGTTGATGAGAGTACTGTGTGTCATTGGGCGAGTAAGTTTAAAGATATTAAGGTGGGAACATGTAAGACTGTAGGTTTTATATAGCAATATTAAATGATCACTCACAAGCCACCCCCACGACCCCAGGAACTAATCAAGCTCTTCGTGGCATAAACTGGCCTCACGTCTTCTGTTTTGGTCTCTGTCCTGGGTGACTTATGTGTATTATATAGGAATGCTTTGATATGTATGAGGGTTGAATAAAAAGTAATGCTTCCACCTTCGTAACTCCTCAACAGATGGCAGTAAAGGTATGCGGCAGGTACTGGCTAGTTCAGTAGGCTCTCCACTACAGTTCCATTTTGGCGGGAAGCCTTAGCATTGAACAGTTGTGTTGTTACAGTGCGAAGTACAGAACGCTGCACAGACGGTCGGTCAATGCAACTTAAGCACCGTATGCGGCAGGTACTGGCTAGTTCAGTAGGCTCTCCACTACAGTTCCATTTTGGCAGGAAGCCTTAGCATTGAATAGTTGCGTTGTTAAAGTGCGAAGTATGGAATCCTGCGCAGACAGTCGGTCAAAGCAACTTAAGCACCGTATGTGGTAGGTACTGGCTAGTTCAGTAGGCTCTCCTCTGCAGTTCCATTTTGGTGGGAAGCCTTAGCATTGAATGGACCTTTGTAACTCTTCAACAGATGGCAGTACTGGTATGCGGCAGGTACTGGCTAGTTCAGTAGGCTCTCCACTATAGTTCAATGCTAAGGCTTCCTGTGGTAATAATATATTGTATGCACATATAATATTGATAATATTATAAGGTAATACATGTAATATGACTAATAATATTACAGTATAGTGATATAGTACAATATAGTAATATATAATAATATAATATATACTAATAATATAATATATCGTATGTACATATAACTTGTGAGCCGCTCTGAGTCCCTTTCGGGACTCATACGTAAATATTATTGTAATGAGTGATCTCTGTCAAGAAGAGTACCCAATGTGTCCCCAGGTGTCCTCGAGCAGTAATGAGTGCTTCTGTGTAAAAGAGGCGCGTATCAGCAGAAAGGCAACGTCATGAATTGCAGCTTGCCATGAATTGCACTTACCCAAAATCGCGCTATTGAGTGCAGCACACACAGGTTCCCTCTGGATGGGATCCAGCTGCTGACCAACCGGACAGTTCCAGGGGTCAGAATAGGCAAGCAGGCTGAATGCATCCTGAGGGAGAGGAGAGAGGTTCCAACAGCCCTTCACTACACACAGAGAGAATCCGAGAATCCTCGAGTTGGAAGAGACCTGGCGGGCCACCTGGTCCAACCCCATTCTGCCAAGAAGCAGGACAATCGCATTCAAAGCACCCCTGACAGATGGCCACCCAGCCTCCACCACACTCCGAGGCAGAGAGTTCCACTGCTGAACAGCCCTTCTCACAGCCAGGAAGTCCTTCCTCATGTTCAGGCGGAATCTCCTTTCTTGTACTTTGAACCCTTGCGTCCTAGTCTCCGGGGCAGCAGAAAGGAAGCCTGCTCCCTCCTCCCTATGGCTCCTAGAATCACAGACCACTAAGGCCTTGCATGGTCTGGGGCCGATGTACCTGAGGGACCGCCTCACCCCCTCCCAACCCCAGAGATCCCTCCGTTCTGAGGACCAAGATCTGTTGGAAATGTCCAGTGTCAAGACCTTGCGACTAACAGCAACCAGACGCAGAGCCTTTACAGCAGTGGCACCATCGCTCTGGAATACTCTGCCACCTGAAGTCCGTGCCTTGCGGGACTTATCAACGTTCCGCAGGGCATGTAAGACATATCTGTTTCGACAGGCCTTTGATCTCTGATATTGTTGTTTTTAAATTGTTTTTAAATTACATTCGATTTTAGCTTGTTCTTGTAAGCCGCTCCGAGTCCCAGGGGAGTGGCAGCATACAAGTTTGAATAATAAATAAATAAATAAACAAATAAATGTGTCGTAATGCTTCCCTCTCTTGTTTTGAGTACATATGGTGCTAGATTAAAAATGCTGCCAGGTAGCCTAGACAATCTGGTAACGAAAGGCAGCAGCAGCAGCCGCCATTATTCTGGAGAAACGCACCTGTAGCATTTTTTTATGTGTTGTGTTCTTCCCATATTCCCGGCACAGCTGTTCGCTCAGGCTCTGCAGCTCTCGCCCAAACTGGATCATCCGCTCGGTGGCAGCGTGGTTCCCTCCGCAGAGCTGCCTCTGAGGACAGCCGTCTTCTAGAACAGAGGAAAGATCTTGGAAGTGGAGGCGGACGGAGGAAATCAATGTCCCCCCCCCCCCTTCGATCTCCACCTTTCCATAAAAGATGTTCCAGTGGAGCCAACGACAACGGCAGCCCCATCACAGACCCGTCACCAAAAGCATGACCCAAAGCTCGTTTTGACTTCAGAATTTCCACCCCTGGCTCAGTGAAGACATCTGCCCTTGCGCTATGCTACTCTGCTGCTGAGTGTGCATGCCCAGTGTGGAACACATCTCACCACACTAAAACAGTGGATGTGGCTCTTCATGAGACATGGAGTGTCTGCGCCCCACACCCCTGGAGAAATTACACTGCTTAGCCGGTATTGCACCACCTGACATCCGCTAGGAAGAAGCAGCCAATAGTGAAAGGACCAAGGCAGAGACATCGCCAGCTCATCCCTTGTTTGGGTATCAGCCGGCACATCAACGACTTAAATCTAGAAATAGTTTTCTAAGATCTACAGAGACACTCGCTGGAACACCTCAGCAAGCGAGAGTCCAAAAGTGGCAGGCTCAAACCCAGAACCTCAACTAATGGCTGATACCCAATGAGAGACTCCCCCTGGGCACACAGAGGACTGGGTAACTTGGAAGGCGCTGAACAGACTGCACTCTGGCACCACGAGATGCAGAGCCAACCTCAAGAAATGGGGCTACAAAGTGGAATCCACGACATGCGAGTGCGGAGAAGAGCAAACCACTGACCACCTGCTGCCATGCACCCTGAGCCCTGCCACATGATGCACAATGGAGGACCTTCTTGCAGCAACACCAGAGGCACTCAAGTGGCCAGAGACTGGTCAAAGGACATTTAATCAACTAACAGACCCACACATTTTGTATTTTCTCTGTTTGTTTGCTTTGTTCTGTTAGAAATGTAATATAATTGACTGGCTGCCCTGACACGAGAAATAAATAAAATAACCCCGGGCTCCAGCCGCACCAACATCCAGTCTACATCTCCTTGATCAAAAGTTTGCTAAATATCACTTCTTGTGTACTTTATGATGCAAGCCTCCTCTTCTGCCCTTAAAATCAGCCTCAAGCTCTAACAGCACTTATTTGTTGAGATCTACATGACTTTCTGGATCAGTCTTTGAGAGCTTTTGCATTTCGCACCTGTGTTAGACAGAAAGCTGGAAGAACGACATCCTGGTTGATGTGAAAAACAGACACAGCCTTAGGCCAGATCAGAACCCAAACTGGCCATTGCAGTCACTTACACTACTTAGAAAATAATCTTGCTGATTATAGAATGCCCACTAACATGACTTGGGGTCCAAAGATTTGCCCAGTTTTAGTAAAAGGTACTTTTACAAGTTCTAAAATGATGCACCCCAGAGGTTATGGAGGTGGTCAAGGTGCTACCAAACCCCTCGCCATTGCTCACTCCGGATCAGGATATATGTCGCCAGGAAACACTCCTGAGCAGAAGGAAAGGAGCCAAGGACACCAAGAGGCATGCCTGCCTAAGCTGGGCCTTGGAAAACCAGCTCCCTCCAAACGCAGCCCAACTCCGGAATGTTCTGTGTGAGGTCCTAGAAAGGTGCCAGGCTGACCAATAACTCAGAAGCCACACAAAGCAGGAACGGTCATTACCTCATTTTCTCTCTCTACACCAGCGTTTCTCAACCTGGGGGTTAGGATCCCTGGGGGTGGTCGCGAGGGGGTGTCAGAGGGGTCGCCAAAGACCCATCAGAAAGGTGGAAGGTGAACTACATCTCCCCTAAATCACTGTCAATTCATCCCAAATCCCTCCAGTACATTCTGTTGGTCATGGGGGTTCTGTGTTGGAAGTTTGGACCAATTCTATCGTTGGTGGGGTTCAAGGGACTCTTTGATTGTAGGTGAACTATAAATCTCAGCAACTACAACTCCCAAATACAGAGCTTTAATTTCCCCAAACTCCACCAGTGTTCACATTTGGGCATATTGAGTATTCGTGTGAAGTTTGGTCCAGATCTATTATTGTTTGAGTCCACAGTGTGCTCTGGATGTAGGTGAACTACAACTCCAAAACTCAAGGTCAATGCCCACCAAACCCTTCCAATATTTTCTGTTGGGCATGAGAGTTCTGTGTGCCAAATTTGGTTCAGTTCCATTCCTGGTGGAGTTCAGAATGCTCTTTGATTGGAGGTGAACTACAAATCTCAGCAACTACAACTCCCAAATGACAAAATCAGTGCCCCCCCCCCACTCCACAAAATATATAATATTTTTATACAAGAACATTCAACATAAAAACATTCAACAGTGACTATTTGGCAAATTAGATCTGATTCAAATGTGGGCGTATCGGGTATTTGTGCCAAGTTTGATCCACTGAATTAAAATACATCTTCCATATCAGTTATTTATATGATGATTCCTAACAGTAACAAAATTGCAGTTATGAAGTAGCAACGAAAATAATTTCATGGTTGGGGGTCAGCACAACATATTGAACTGTATTAAGGGGTCGCGGCATCAGAAAGGTTGAGAACCACTGCTCTTCATACACACGCACACACACACACTCTACTGTTTTCTAAAAAGGGGGAAAGTGCATGCACCCTACCCATGCTGGAATCATCTGTCTGAAGGATCTCTTCATGCTTGTAAGTGCCATTCATGATCCTTGTAGCAGAATTTTCCAAGACTCCATTGGGGTAGTGCTCTGCCTCCATCTCCATCTCACTGTCACTGCATTCAGGGGGAAAAAGAAAACACTGGAATCACTAGGTTCTTGTGGGTTTTTTCAGGCTATAGGGCCATGTTCTAGCGGCATTTCTCCTGACGTTTCGCCTGCATCTATGGCAAGCATCCTCAGAGGGAGTGAGGTCCTGGAATACTCCAGGAAATACACAGTGGACTGGTAAGACCACCGCAGCCAATGACTGAAACACTCTGCTGGATAATCCTGCATTCTGGATAGACTTTTGTAGTAAAAAATAACATTTCTCCTGAATACCATTAAATTGGCAGGGATTGTGTTTGCTGATTGTGTTGAGTGAGTGGGCTTATTAACAAAAGACCCTCCCTCATAAATGTACAGCAGAGTAATCTAGAGCAGCAGCAGCAGCAGCGTGACCCAGCATCAGTAGCTGAACAAAGACACAGACCAATGTGATCTCTCCCACAGGAAGCATTTCTTTGCAGCAAAATAATATAGTTGCACTATTTACAAGAACAAGGTTTCCACAACACAAATAAAGTCCTTTATACTTGCTTCTTTGTTTCCACGCTGGGCTTCTTTCTTATGCAGATAAACAGCTTTGCTCTCATGGAGCCTCTTCTCACACCAAACTTATACAGGAGCTTCACACAGTAGCTGCACGCTGGAGCTCCATGCATGAGCTTTACACACAAGGCCTTCAACCTGGGGCTTCCTCTCACTGAAACTTCTCACACCAGGCCTTCTCATACTGAGACCTACCTCACAGAGGCCTTTCTCTCACTGAGGCCATCTCACACACTGATGCGAACTGAGGCCTTCTCATACTGAGGGCTCTCTCAGACTGACACCTGTCTCCCACTTTAGGCAAACTAACCCTGAGACCTTCTCATACTGAGGGCTCTCTCAGACTGACACCTTTCTCCCACTTTAGGCAAACTAACCCTGAGGCCTCCTCATACTGAGGGCTCTCTCAGACTGACACCTTTTTCCCACTGAGGCAAACTAACCCTGAGGCCTCCTCATACTGAGGGCTCTCTCAGACTGACACCTTTCTCCCACTTTAGGCAAACTAACCCTGAGACCTTTTCACACTGAGGGCTCTCTCAGACTGACACCTTTCTCCCACTTTAGATAAACTAACCCTGAGGCCTCCTCATACTGAGGACTCTCTCAGACTGACACCTTTCTCCCACTGAGGCAAACTAACCCTGAGGCCTCCTCATACTGAGGGCTCTCTCAGACTGACACCTTTCTCCCACTTTAGGCAAACTAACCCTGAGGCCTTCTCATACTGAGGGCTCTCTCAGACTGACACCTTTCTCCCACTGAGGCAAACTAACCCTGAGGCCTCCTCATACTGAGGGCTCTCTCAGACTGACACCTTTCTCCCACTGAGGCAAACTAACCCTGAGGCCTCCTCATACTGAGGGCTCTCTCAGACTGACACCTTTCTCCCACTTTAGGCAAACTAACCCTGAGGCCTTCTCATACTGAGGGCTCTCTCAGACTGACACCTTTCTCCCACTGAGGCAAACTAACCCTGAGGCCTCCTCATACTGAGGGCTCTCTCAGACTGACACCTTTCTCCCACTTTAGGCAAACTAACCCTGAGGCCTTCTCATACTGAGGGCTCTCTCAGACTGACACCTTTTTCCCACTGAGGCAAACTAACCCTGAGGCCTCCTCATACTGAGGGCTCTCTCAGACTGACACCTGTCTCCCACTTTAGGCAAACTAACCCTGAGGCCTCCTCATACTGAGGGCTCTCTCAGACTGACACCTTTCTCCCACTTTAGGCAAACTAACCCTGAGGCCTTCTCATACTGAGGGCTCTCTCAGACTGACACCTTTCTCCCACTGAGGCAAACTAACCCTGAGGCCTCATACTGAGGGCTCTCTCAGACGGACACCTTTCTCCCACTTTAGGCAAACTAACCCTGAGGCCTCCTCATACTGAGGACTCTCTCAGACTGACACCTTTCTCCCAGTGAGGCAAACTAACCCTGAGGCCTCCTCATACTGAGGGCTCTCTCAGACTGACACCTTTCTCCCACTGAGGCAAACTAACACTGAGGCCTTCTCATACTGAGGGCTGTTTCAGACTGACACCTTTCTCCCACTGAGGCAAACTAACAATGACGCATTCTCATACTGAGGGCTCTCTCAGACTGAAGGCTACTAAGCTACAGGCACACCTGCTTATAAAGAACTACAGCTTTTACTTAGTCATGGCATCCATTTAGCCCTTGCAGTGCTTGAGTCACATTTTTGTAATCAAAAATACCTAGTTAACATTTAATATTTCTGACAGATGGTGCCCTGCAATTTACTGCAGCAGCTTCTCTAAACAGACACATTCCAGATGTGTTGAGAGTTCTTATAATCTTGCTGGCAGGATTTCTAGTCCAACACACCTGGAGGACCCCCTTCTGACGTAAGCACACACCTTGGCATTAAGACGCACAATGTAGCAACAGTTTCCAAACTGGTTAACCAGCCGGCCATGAGACTGTTTGCCTAGAGGAGCAAGCCGCGTCCTTCCTTGGGTTCTACCTGGTTTCCTGGTTGCTGGTGCTGCTGTGCTGCTGCGACTTGGTGGAATCTGTGGAGTTGGACTCTGAATAGTTCACTGACGAAGGCGACGATGAGGAAGAGGAGGATGACGATGAACTCAGTGCAGGGTATTTACTGTGGCTCTGTTTGCTTTTTATGGACGCAACTCCATTACTACAGCTGGGGCTCTCTGCTCCTGGAAACAGAAGGAAAAGGGTCAAGGCAGAGGCTCTCCTCTCTTCTCTCCTTACAAGGATCTTTACGTTGTGCCCGGGGTCCAAAGAGAAACCCCAGAAATGGCCCAGTGAGGGCTCTGCATGCTCAACCAACACAGAACGGTGAATGGAAACACAGCTGAGGCAAGAAAGAGAGTGAGTCTGCTGGAACAAGGCACATCCTTCCGGGTCACATCGTATGCCGTACGTACTGCTTTCCTCAAGAACAGAGAAGCATCCCGAGCTCTGAAGATCACCTGGGAAGGAATCCCACTGGACCATTGCAGTGCACCCAAATACCTGGGAGTCACCCTGGACCGTGCTCTGACCTACAAGAAGCACTGCCTGGACATCAAGCAAAAAGTGGGCGCTAGAAACAATATCATACGAAAGCTGACTGGCACAACCTGGGGATCACAACCAGATACAGTGAAGACATCTGCCCTTGCGCTGTGCTACTCTGCTGCTGAGTATGCATGCCCAGAGTGGAACACATCTCACCACGCTAAAACAGTGGATGTGGCTCTTAATGAGTCATGCCGCATTATCACGGGGTGTCTGCGCCCCACACCACTGGAGAAATTACACTGCTTAGCCGGTATTGCACCACCTGACATCCACCGGGAAGGAGCAGCCAATAGTGAAAGGACCAAGGCAAAGACATCTCCAGCTCATCCCCTGTTTGGGTATCAGCCAGCACGCCGACGACTTAAATCAAGAAATAGTTTTCTAAGATCTACAGAGACACTCGCTGGAACACCTCAGCAAGCGAGAGTCCAAAAGTGGCAGGCCCAAACCCAGCACCTCAACCAATGGCTGATATCAGATGAGAGACTCCCCCCTGGGCACACAGAGGACTGGGCGACTTGGAAGGCGCTGAACAGACTGCGCTCTGGCACCACGAGATGCAGAGCCAACCTTAGGAAATGGGGCCACAAAGTGGAATCCTCGGCATGCGAGTGTGGAGAAGAGCAAACCACTGACCACCTGCTGCAGTGCGGCCTGGGCCCTGCCACATGCACGATGGGGGACTTTCTTGCAGCAACACCAGAGGCACTCCAAGTGGCCAGATACTGGTCAAAGGACATTTAACCAAATACCAAACTCACAAGCTGTGTATTTTTCTGTCTGTTTGCTTGTTCTGTTAGAAATGTAATATATAATGGACTGGCTGCTCTGACACGACAAATAAAATAAATAACTGCTTTCCTTTGCAACACAATCTTGCTGTTGAATGTGTTGGGCGAGTGGGCTTATTAAGAAAAGACCCTCCTCATAATTGGACAGCGGAGTAACTTCTCAGCAGCAGTGTGGCCCAGCACACCTGTCGCCCAAAGCAATACAAAGAACAAAATCACACAGAGACCCATGTGATCCTTTCCTTTGGAGTGAAATAATACAGTTGCACTATTTACAATAACAAGCTTTCTATAACACAGATAAACAAATACACAGTAGCTTTGCACGCAGCAGCCTTCACACTGGAGCGTTCTTACATGAGGCTTCTCTCACACAGAGGTTTATCTCACAATACTCAGGACGACACCAGATTGGATCAATAGCTCTAAAAAGGCTTTGGCCTACTCACTCTCCTCAGGACGACACTAGCTTTGGCCCACTCACTCTAACAGACTTCGGCCTGCTAACTCTTCAAGTGCTTAACTCACACTTTTGGAATCAAAAATACCCAGTTAATTTTAATACTTCTGACAGAATAGACCTATCTGTTTATTTTATATAGAAAGCAATAATCTTTGGCATTGGTTCCACAGAACCCTTGAATTCCACAAAAGCATCAGAGGGATTCCATGAGGGGAAAAATCTTTAAAGCCTTTTTAAAATCCAGGCCAGAGTATGAAGTTTTTATTGAAATGCAATGTACCTCTTCTTTAAAAGCAAAATCTGAATCTCTGTATTTCTAATTTACAACATTATACAAAACACCCAGGCAATAGAAGTTGATGGAAGACATAAGAAGTGTGTAGGTTCACAATGTTTAGGGACAGAAAGAGGAAGGAAGGAAGGAAGGAAGGAAGGAAGGAAGGAAGGAAGGAAGGAAGGAAGGAAGGAAGGAAGGAAGGAAGGAAGGAAGGAAGGGGCAAGCCTATTCCATGCACGGTAATGCAAACCATACAACTTTATTTTCCAAATGGCAATGTCTGTTGTGGCTCAGCTTGACTCTGAGTCTAAAGCTGAGCTCTGTGAGCCAGAATTCCTATAGGATGAGGATGATGGGTTACAGGTTTCTGTATATGTTTCAGACAGGGCTGACGGTGGGGCTGCTGAAGGGGAAACAGTCAGTCAGTTCCCAGGGGGAAAGAATGTTAGTGAGACTGATAACGAGAGTGAATTCCCACACAGCCAGGTGGAGATGTCTTTGCCTTCTCACAATGATCCGGTCCAGTTGGACCAAGATAAGGGGTTACATAGCCTTGAAGATAATAAATTAATGAGCAGGCAAGATTGTCTGCAATTAAGGCTCCGGAGAAGCACTCGCTTGACCAGCAAGCGAGAAGCCAAGGAGGCCAAGGGTCAACGCAATGTGTTCATGTCTGCAAAGGATATTTAGCCTTGTAGCTGACAAGCAGGGGCTTTCAGTCCAATGTAGCTCTTCTCATGCAAACTTCTGTGGATTAACTTTGGCTTTTAGCAGCACGCTTCTGGCTTCCTGAGTCTGGGATTTGGGCCTTGTTTTCAACTGTGTTCTATGGAGTCTTGTTTGACCATTGCTAAAGGATTATGCTTCATGGTTTTTGCCTTTGGGTCTTGGGAACTGTCTTTGCATTTAAGCCTTTGACCTGCCTATGGATGTTATGCATTTCATATGCACTGTTTTGATTTTACCTTTTCCTCACTAAACTACAAAACCTACAGCTTTGGTGTGGTGGTGCCTGGAGGAAGGTGAAAACTACCCTGAGTTGCAACAGTGTCCAGAATGTAGGTCAGGCATTCCAATCCTGGCTGAAAGAAATAACGAGAAACATGCCAAGTAACTGCCTGACACAGCAAAGCAGGGAAGACTTACCAGTACTGTGAATGTGCAAGTTATTACAGCCGTGCCTGGGGCTGAGGTTGGGGGAGTTGGGGTAGCTGTCCTGGGATTTGGGGCTGCGGGCGCTAAAACATCGTACTTCACTGTCGGTTCCGTTTACCATCTCCACAAACTGCCTGCACCTATGAACAAGGGGGAAAGATATGGGGCCTGGTTTAACCCCCAGCTGTTCTGCATGGCACGCCGCACCCCTGGTTTCCTTCTTAACAGGCTTTGAACACGTTGCTTTACTTTATTCCTATCCCACTTTTCTCGCCCTTGCAGGGGACTCAGCGCGGTGTGTGAACATACTCACTTGAGCATGAAGAGGAGGTTGGGATTGTGCTCTAGAAGTCCCGGGTAGAGCTGCTGTGTGGCTTCAATGGCTTCCCCCACTCTTCCTGCCAAAACCAGCTTTTGTATTCCTAGAGGCGACAGGAGGAATCACTGAGGTGAGCGCTGCCCGACTCTTCCAGGGATAAGAAGCAAGGCAGAATCCCATAGACAGGTTACAGACAAAACAGGTTCTATATGTTTGTTCCTAAGTTATATCTGTACAGAAGTCAGAACAGGGGCATCTTTGAAGCGTAACTCCAGCCACATACATACATCTCATAGCTTTGGATGGCATAGGGAAGAGTGAACGCTCCTGTAATGCTTGTTTGGCTGTCTGTGCCCTTGTTCAGAAGACTTCACTTCACTTCCTGTCCCTTGAATTTTGTCAGGTTTTACAATGTATTTATTATTTATTTACTTTACTTTACTTATATACCGCTGTTCTCGGCCCAAGGGCGACTCACAGCGGTTCACAACCAATAAAAACAGCAATAATTCAATGCAATAATGTAATAACAATTAAGAAATTAACATATTACCCAAACAATAAACAACTACTACATTAACCAATCACTATTGTCTCATCATCCAAAAACATAATCCAGAATTCATCATCCATTGTTCCATTCCTATGTTCATTGCCAATCACTGCACTAGTTATTCGAACGCCTGCACAAACAGCCAGGTCTTCAGTTTTTTGCGGAATACCATTAGAGATGGTGCTAGCCTAATGTCCGTGGGAAGGGCGTTCCACAGCCGAGGAGCCACCACCGAGAAGGCCCTATCTCTCGTCCCCGCCAGCCAAGCTTGAGAAGCAGGCGGGATCGAGAGCAGGGTCTCCCCGGAAGATCTCAAAGTCCTGGTGGGTTCACAGGCAGAGATGCGATCAGATAGGCATCTTGGGCCGGAACCGTTTAGGGCTTTAAAGGCCAACGCCAGCACATTGAATTGAGCCCGGTAGCAGATCGGCAACCAGTGGAGCTGGCGCAACAGGGGGGTCGTATGCTCCCTGCGTTCTGCTCCTGTTAGAATCATGGCTGCCGCACGTTGGACTAGTTGAAGCTTCCGGGCCGTCTTCAAGGGCAACCCCACGTAGAGAGCGTTGCAGTAGTCTAGGAGGGATGTAACCAGAGTGTGGACTACCGTGGCCAAGTCAGATTGTAATGTAATGTAGCTGAGTCATGCACTGTTAATGGGCTTCTATTGGAAATGCTGAGTCATGCATTAACTGTATATAGGGAATCATTTGGGGAATGTGTTCTGGCCTAGTCCAGGTGATTGTGAATGATGCAATCCTGGGTCTGAGTTAAGTCAATGAGTTGGGAACCAATCAGAGATTGCTATGTGTAAATGTACAGAATTGTATATAAGGAAGTCATGTACAGTGTATACTCTCTCCTTGTGCTGTGATGCTATTTGCTGAAGGCTCTGTGTAATTTATTAAAGGAACCTGTCTGCTAAGAGAAGATATAACCGTGTGCTGTGGTAAGTTTGTAGTGTCATCTAGACTGGAGGGGAAACTAATAGTAAAACTGACAATAGCCGGGCAGTCAATCAGATGGTTGGATGGCCATCTGTCAGGGGTGATTTGAATGCAATATTCCTGCTTCTTGGCAGAATGGGGTTGGACTGAATGGCCCATGAGGTCTCTTCCAACTCTTTGATTCTATGATTCTATGAGCTCAAGTGTCTGTAAAAGAGTTCCAGAGTGACTGCAGTCTGTGGGAGGAGTTGACTGAAAATACTGTGCAGGAAGAAGCTACTGGAAAGTGCTGAAGTTGTGCAACTGATCTGCTGCTGAATTGTGAGATAAAGCATGACAAATTTTGAAAAAGTTGGCAGGATTGGCGATAAAGCTTCAGCGGAGCCTCCTTTTCTCCTGGTCACCCTTTCCAGAGTGAAGTTCCTTTACTCTGGGAAGATTTCTCTTACTTCTTGCTCTCTCACTCCTGTTCTTAACTATGTAAAAAGGTAAAGGTTTTCCCTTGACATTAAGTCTAGTTAGTGTCCGACTCTGGGACTCTGGGGTTCACCTCCATTTCTAAGCCAAAGAGCCAGCATTGTCCGTAGACACCTCCAAGGTCAGGTGGCCACTGATATGACTGCCTGGAGCGCTGTTCCTTTCCCGCTGGAGTGGTACCTATTGATCTACTCACATTTGCAGAAGCTGGGCCTGGCAGCGGGAACTCACCCCACTCCCCAGATTCAAGCCCGCTGCATCACCAGGAGCTCCCTTCTTAACTATGAGTCATATGTAAATTGGATGTTTGTAATTTGGGGACTACTTGTACAGACAAAGAATGAAGAAATACCTCCTTTAGACCTTGCAACTGGTGCTAGGCTACCTCACTCCAGCTACGGAGGTCTACCCTGTTCTGTCGAGAAACGTTGCATCGAGATGTTCGAGGCAAGGCTGCGCTTCTCTACATTGAAAGGAAAGACTTCCAAGTCTTTTTAAGCCTTTTAAGACTTTAAAAAAGAATTTTGGAAGAGTAGGCAAGTGTGTGCCTCAGTCTTTCACAGAATTTAGTTTGGAACGGGCAGGACACAGAAAGGAGGAATCCTGAAACAGAGAAGGTGGGCAGGACCCTGATGTTCTGCCTTCCGACCACTTTCCACTTGGCGCATCAGCCTTCAGATCCTGGACCAAAGGCACATGGCGGGCTGCCGGCAGAAGGCTTTGGGGTCAATCCTAAGGGTAAACTTACTTTGTCTGTTCTTGATGGACATCTGTTCCTCCTGGATCGTACTCTCCGTCACCCGGGCAAAGGCAGTGGCTGTGGCACAGTACCCGTGGTGGACCAGGTAAGAGGAGACCATGCTGGGAACACGGAAAACGAAGAGTCAAGAGAGGAGATCCACAGCCAAGCTGGAATAAGTGAATGTGGGGCCGGCTGGGAGTGCACCAGCTGATCTCACATGAATTTATTTATTTCAAAGTTTTATATACCGAGCTTCTCACCTCATAAGAGGGACTCAGCCCGATTTCCAACCATAAAAACACATACAATTGGTAAAATATCAAAATACACATTACAATAAAACATTAAAAAAGCACATATATTTAAAACTACAGTGGTCAGTCGTCATACTAAAATCGAATATACACCGTCTTCCATCCAGATCATTGTCTCATTCTTTGAAAGCCTGCCTCCATAACCACGACTTCACCTGTTTCAGAATGTCAGGATTGTTGGGGCGGTTCTAACCTCTGGCGGGAGAGAGTTCCAGAGTCGCGGGGCCACTACCGAGAAGGCCCTGTCCCTCGTCCCCACCAGCCGCGCTTGTGAGGCCGGCGGGACAGAGAGCAGAGCCCCTCCAGACGATCTTAGTAATCTTGATGGTTCGTAGGGGAGAATACGTTCGGAGAGGTAAACCGGGCCGGAGTCGTTTAGGGCTTTATAGGTCAACACCAACACTTTGAATTGTGCTCGGAAGCTAATTGGCAGCCAGTGGAGCTGTGACGGACTGGATGAGGGACAACAGATTGAAACTAAATCCAGACAAGACAGAGGTCCTCCTGGTCAGTCGTAAGACCGAACAAGGTACGGGGTTTCAGCCTGTGCTGGACGAGGTCACACTCCCACTAAAGGCGCAGGTTCGCAGCCTGGGTGTGATCCTGGACTCATCGCTGAGCCTGGAGCCCCAGGTCTCGGCGGTGGTCAGGGGAGCTTTTGCACAACTAAAACGTGTGCGCCAGCTGCGCCCGTACCTTGGGAAGGCTTCTTGGCTTCTTTGGCCCTGCTTCTGGCACTGAAAACAAGCCACCTTTTCTGTGGTGAACCAAGGCATTCTGGGAAGGGAATGGCCCGCTATACTTCCATGACATTCACATAAATCGGTGGTTCCCAACCTCTGCTCCTCCAGGCGTTTTAGACTTCAACTCCCAGAAATCCCAGCCATCGTTTACCAGCAGTTAGGAATCGTGGGAGCCAAAGTCCAAAACGCCTGGACGACTCAAGATTGGGAAACACCGACCTTTGTGAACCACTCAGGAATCCAGCTGGAGCTCCTCTTCATTTGAAGAGTAAAAGTTAATGAAATATTATGAACCTGACGGAAACCTTTATGGATTCTGTACACATACACATAAGGGGAAAAAAAATCAACATACCTGCATGAGAATACAAAAAAGAAATGTGTTTCAACATAAACAAATCACAAGTGGTTCTGGGCCAAATGATAAGAAGAACCATGAATGAATGTATTGTCGAAGGCTTTCATGGCCGGAATCACTGGGTTGTTGTAGGTTTTTTCAGGCTGTATGGCCATGGTCTAGAGGCATTCTCTCCTGACGTTTCGCCTGCATCTATGGCAAGCATCCTCAGGCCCTTTCCTTTTCCCCCTCAGCCGCTTAAGCCCTAGTAGCATTCTCTCCTGACGTTTCGCCTGCATCTATGGCAAGCATCCTCAGGCCCCTTCCTTTCCCCCCTCAGCCGCTTAAGCCCTAGTAGCATTCTCTCCTGACGTTTCGCCTGCATCTATGGCAAGCATCCTCAGGCCCCTTCCTTTTCCCCCTCAGCCGCTTAAGCCCTAGTAGCATTCTCTCCTGACGTTTCGCCTGCATCTATGGCAAGCATCCTCGGGCCCTTTCCTTTTCCGCCTCAGCCGCTTAAGCCCTAGTAGCATTCTCTCCTGACGTTTCGCCTGCATCTATGGCAAGCATCCTCAGGCCCTTTCCTTTTCCCCCTCAGCCGCTTAAGCCCTAGTAGCATTCTCTCCTGACGTTTCGCCTGCATCTATGGCAAGCATCCTCAGGCCCTTTCCTTTTCCCCCTCAGCCGCTTAAGCCCTAGTAGCATTCTCTCCTGACGTTTCGCCTGCATCCATGGCAAGCATCCTCAGGCCCTTTCCTTTTCCCCCTCAGCCGCTTAAGCCCTAGTAGCATTCTCTCCTGACGTTTCGCCTGCATCCATGGCAAGCATCCTCAGGCCCTTTCCTTTTCCCCCTCAGCCGTTTAAGCTCTATTTATTATTACTCTATTTATTAGAAAGCAACACAAGGAACCAAAGAGGTGCAAGGCAAGCAGCTGTCTCATGTTTTACTCACTATTTTGGTTCTGAGAGATCTCAAACACCAGGAAGGGGAGGGAAGGGAGGTGAGGGGTACCATTTGAGCACGGACAATGCTATATCAACCCCCTTTTTTATAATCCCAAAAAGAGGGAAAGGCGCACTCACTTCTGCAGCATGGCTTGCCATTCCCCTAGCTGGTCACCAATGGGAAATCTCTTAATGGTTCCCTGAATCTTTGCTCGCCACTCTCTCATATAATCTTCAATGTCAAAAACAAAGGGCTGCTGCCCAAAGTTGGCGTCCACGATCTCTCCGGGCGTCTGGAGACCCACCGTGGGGTACAGGTTGGCCTGGCAAAAGAGGAAAGCCACGTCAACACCCTTTGGGGAAGGGGGCAGCACAAGACAGGCAAAAGGTTTTCTTCAGGTGGGGGAGTTCATCTCCTTCGGGTCTCTGGCGACCCCTCTGAAACCCCCTTGTGACCCCCCCCCCGGGGTCCCGACCCCCAGGCTGTGAGGCGCTGATCCACAGGAAAGTGCTTCTCTAAGGAACGTGAGCAGCCCTTGGGACACCCAGAGCACCCAGTCCAAGACTATCCCATTCACGATGGCGTCCGTGCATTTCGGCCGCCCCCTCCCTCCTCCCTTCCGTGTGCATCTTTTATTAGAATACGGAAAACAGTTGTACTTACAGGGAGGTCTGTGAAGGCTATACCTGTGAAAGAAAAACATGAGAATGAAGACCACCAAAGGCTCCCCATTTGCCTGCAATGTCAACTGAACACATACTATATAAGGTATCAACAAAGTATAAGAGGGGTCCCAGTAGAAGCAAGCAGAGGTGAAGGAACAGAGCCTCCCACTCATGGCCATCTTCTGTGGCTCTGTGAATGGAAATCTTACATTGCAACCCTTCTAGGCTTTGTCCTCGGGCAGTGATTCCTAAACGTTGGTCCTCAACTCCCAGAAGCCCCAGCAAGCTAAGCCCACAGTGGGAAACTCTAGGAACACCCAGGAGATCCAAGTTTGGGAGCAAAGGAAATGGGAAACCACAGAGCTCGTTGGCTGTTGCTAAACTGCAACTACCTGCAGATCTCTCCATTTTCTGTGCTGGCTAGGGCTTCTGGGACATTTGTTGTTGTTGTTGTTGTTGTTCATTCGTTCAGTAATATTTGAATTATTGTATGTTTACTTTAAAGCTTTTTTATTGTATTTCTATTTGAATTAGAATGTGTTTAAATTCATATCCGGGAGGTATTCACGCGAGCCAGATTTGATCAGCTCGAGACAATGGTTAGATACGGGAGATTTAACAGTATCCCTTATAATGAACGGAGTTGTATCTGCGGGGCACCTGAAATTGAGGATATAGCACACATATTGTTTGATTGCAAATTGTATCAAAAGGTGAGGGACTTCCACCTTGGTCCATATATCAAACGGACAATGTATTGGGATTCTCACATCAGAACAACATATTTTATGTGTGGCCAAGACCCAAAAATAACGTATAAAACAGCTCTGTACTTCAGCAAAACAATACGTCTGAGAACCACCTATGTAGGGCTGATTGGGGTAAATTGTAGGGGTGATAATGAAATATGATGTATATACTCAGCTTGATCAGTTTATCAGTTTTATCATGTCTTATCATATGTATTTACTGTGTTATTATAAGTGTCTTATTTTAACTTTCTACGTGGGGGGTGATCAGGTCTTGTCAGGCCCTGTTGTTCTGTTTCTTATTGTGATATGGCCTAAGGGCTAATCAATAAAATTACTACTACACTTCTATTTGAATTACTTCTAAGCTTGTTATTGTACTTATATTTGAATTATTATCTCATGTTTATTATTATATGTTTAAATCGATATGTTAATTGTTTAAATTCATATGTTATGTTTATTATTATATGTGTAATGTTGCATTGTATGCCATGGATTGTAAGCCATCTTGAGTGCCCCACTGGGGTGACAAGGGTGGGGTATACATGTAGTACAACAACAACAACAACAACAACAACAACAACAACAATAATAATGTCTAGACTGCTGTCTGACCCCTTTCTCTGCACATTCAAGGAAAACCACACAGATTCATGTGGGAATGGCGTTTTCCACCCTTAAAAGAGGCTTTGAGACACACAGTGACAAATACTTTTTGTGCTTTTCCTGGACCTTTTTTGCCCTGGGCAACGTCCTATGGGAAGCCATTTTGCTCTATGCAGGTAAGGTCAGGTAACACACCTGGATGTGAGGAGTGGACAAAATTCAAAGACAGTCCTGCATTTTCAGCAGAATCCGTTTGCTGTTAGTCAAATTGTTAGCATTCCTCATACATTGGAATAAATTATAGAATTACTAATAAAGTAGCAGTATGGAAGCCCTCCAGATGCAATTATCACAAAGTCCATCCATTTTAGGGGATTTGTACTCCAAAACCTAGAAAGTGCCAAGCTGTCTTATCTCTGAACAAGATGCTCCCTTCTCCTCTTTCCTTCTCAGAAGCAAGAGCGGGCGGTATTTTCAAAATCTTAGTTTTGAATACTGATTTGGGGACGGACAGACTAAGAAGGCATGACTACCTTGGAGTATCATGGAGAACCTTAACCACATATGAGTCGCCTGAGGGCTGAGAAAAGCGGTATATAAATAAAGTAAATAATAAATAAATATGGTGGTAGTTGGTTTTTAAAAGGAGTGCTGGATACGAATTTAAACACATTAAAATATCACAGATTTACAGTGTACAAAATAATATTACATGTAATATTTCTAATATTACAATATAATGGTATAGTACCATATAGCCATATATAATACTGATACTGTACTATGTTAATAATATAATATATATATAATATATTGTGTGTGTGTGTGTGTGTGTATGTGTATGTCTATCTATCTATCTCTCTGTCTTGTAAGCCGCTCTGAGTCTCCTTCGGGGTGAGAAGGGCGGCATATAAATGTGGCAAATAAATAAATAAATAAATTTTGACCTTCTCCATTCTCCACAGTAAGGGGGAAAAATCTCTCTCCAATCAAACAATGCAGAAGAAGACTGCTAAAGGTGTTACAGCATGGGATCTGAATAGAAGTATCCCTGCTGGAGTATTCATCACAGGTCCCAAGTACTATATATCTCCTTATCTATGTAGAATTGTCCTCCTAGTTGTGCATAAAACAGCAGGGCATGTTTGGCGCATACGTATGTTCTGTGATCCGCCCAGAGTCCCCTCCGGGGTGAGAAGGGCAGAATAGAAATACCGTAAATCAAGAAAGAAGTGGCCCTCGTGGCCTCCTTCGGCTCTATGGATCTTCTCTGGGGCTGGGTGAGCAACCATCACGGAATGCAAGGGCAAAGGCTGGCCCCATACCCTCTGCACTGGCCTAACCAGTTCCAGCCTCCAATTACCCTTCCCGCATGATGCAACCTGAATCAGAACATTTAACCCCGCTTCCTAACAAGACTAACTCTGTTTCTAGGTCACAGATTTTGCTTAATCCCTTACCAATGCAAAATATAATATTAATGGAGGGTTATTAGAATGTATTGTTGAAGGCTTCCATGGCCGGAATCACTGGGTTGTTGTAGGTTTTTTCGGGCTATATGGCCATGTTGTAGAGGCATTCTCTCCTGATGTTTCGCCTGCATCTATGGCAAGCATCCTCAGAGGTAGTGAGGTCTTTTGGAATTAGGAAAAAGGGTTTATATATCTGTGGAATGACCAAGGAGGACAAAGGACTCTTGTCTGCCGGAGCTAAGTGTGAATGTTTCAACTGACCACCTTGATTAGCATATGCAGACTCCTTCAGCCAGAGAAATCAGCCAGAGCAGAGCACCTGGTGAACCAACCTGGACACAGCATATTGTTTGAGAACACAGAAATGCTGAACCACTCTCACAACCACCATGTCAGAAGACACAGAGAAGCCATTGGAATACACAAGAAGCATGTGGACAATTTCAACAGAAAGGAAGAAACCATGAAAATGAACACAATCTGGCTACCAGTATTAAAAAACTCTAAAATTACAACAGCAAAACAACAGAGAGGAAACAATTAGGCACATCTAATCACCTCTCAACAAAAGTTTGCTCCAGGCACTGCCAGGCCATCAAATGCTAATCAAGGTGGTCAGTTGAAACATTCACACCTAGCTCCAGCAGACAAGAGTCCTTTGTCGCACCCTGGTCATTCCTCAGATATATAAACTCATTTTTCCTACTTCCAACAGACCTCACTACCTCTGAGGATGCTTGACACAGATGCAGGCGAAATGTCAGGAAAAAATGCCTCTAGAACATGGCCATATAGCCCGAAAAAACCTACAACAACCCGGTTGTTAGAATGTGCTTGCCAGGTAAAGGGCCAAATTTTGGAAGTGCCAGATATTTGCAAGGCATCTCTGAAGCAACCCACGTAGCTGGGATCTACCTTCTGAACCCCAATATACAGAAAAAGTATTCAACATATGTCAGTGTCAGTAAAGACATAGGACCCGTGTGGGCTGCTGTTTCTTTAAATCCATTTCTAGAATCTTCAGGCACAGAGATACGTACAAAACAGAAGATGAGCCGATGGAAAGCCAATGGGATCTTAAAGCTTCCTTCTGGCAACAGGGAATGAGAGAATGTTCTGCACCACTGAGGGTGTGGGGCTGTTGGGGTTTGCTTGGTTTTGCTTTTGTACAGTCAGCTGTACAAAAGTCTCTCAGAAGAAAATCAAGAATATCAAGAAACCTGCAACCTGTTGCGATCAGTTTGCATGACTCTGGCAGATAAAACTGTATCTTGAGACGCCCAAGGGCTGAGAAAAGCGGTATATAAATGAAGTAAATAATAATAATAATAAATAATATCTTGCCCATCATCCTGGGTAAATTCCATGTTTTGGCAAGGCACAACCTCGTGTGGAGACCTATTGGCACTACGGGAGTCTGACTATTATGGATCACACGTCTGTTTCGATAAGACTTCAGGCTTGATTTTAGGGTAATATTCTGCTGAATGATCAATAGAATCACAGAACCGGCCCTTGGACTGCCCATCAATTTAAGAGACACAAATTATGCACAACTGCTAGCACTAGATAATGGAGAAAGGCAGGGAGTTTCAGAAAAACCTCTACTTCTGCTTCATTGACTATTCTAAAGCCTTTGACTGTGTGGATCATAATCAATGGTGGCAAGTTCTTGGTGGGATGGGCATCCCAAGCCCCCTTCCCTCTCTCCTGAGGAATCTGACCAAGGACCAAGGAGCCACAGTCAGAACTGACCACGGAACAACAGACGGGTTCAAGATTGGGAAAGGCATCCGGCAAGGCTGCATCCTCTCACCCAACCTTTTCAACATGTATGCGGAACACATCATGGGAGGATGTGCGGGGCTTGAGGAATGCAAAGCTGGGGTGAAAATGGCTGGAAGAAACATTCACAACCTCAGATATGCAGATGACACCACCCTGATGGCCGAAAGCGAGGAGGAGCTGAGGAGCCTTCTCATCAAGGTGAAAGAAGAAAGCGCAAAAGCCGGGTTGCAGCTAAACAAAAAAAACCAAGATTGTGGCAACAAGAATGATTGACAACTGGGAAATAGAGGGAGAAAACGTGGAGGCCGTGACAGGGTTTGTATTTCTAGGCGCAAAGATGACTGCAGACGCAGACTGTGGCCAGGAAATCAGGAGACGCTTCCTTCTTCGAAGGAGAGCAAGGACCCATCTTGATAAAATAGTCAAGAGCAGAGACATCAGACTGGCAACCAAGATCCATTGCCTAGTCCAAGCCATGGTCTTCCCTGTAGTAGTCACCTACGGATGTGAGAGCTGGACCTTCGGGAAGGCCAAGCGGAGGAAGAGAGATGCTTTTGAGCTGTGGTGTTGGAGGAAAGTTCAGAGAGTGACTTGGACTGCCAGAAGATCCAACCAGTCCATCCTCCAGGAAAGAAAGCCTGGCTGCTCACTGGAGGGAAGGAGACGAGAGGGAAAGCTGAAGTACTTTGAATGCCACATCCTGAGGAGACAGCAAAGCCTAGAGAAGGGAATGATGCTGGGGAAAGGGGAAGGCAAAAGGAAGAGGGGCCGACCAAGGGCAAGGTGGATGGATGGCATCCTTGAAGGGACTGGACTGACCTTGAAGGAGCTGGGGGTGGTGACGGCCGACAGGGAGCTCTGGCGTGGGCTGGTCCATGAGGTCACGCAGAGTCGGAGACGACTGAACGAATGAACAACAACAACTATCACTGGCACAAATACATATGCTCCATTATTCTCCCTTGTTTTTGTTTCATGGTGGAATTTTCCCCCTGGATTGCAAGCGAAAACTGGAACTCGGGACAGTTGCCCCGTTTGGAAAAGGAAAAGGAAGAAGGGGCAAATGCCGTCTTGCTTACCTAGGCTGTGGCCATTCTTTGTGTAAAAGCAGGTGTTGTTGATGAGATTCACACAGCAGCCAATCACGTCGCCCGTAGTGAAGGTGGGGCCGTAGGGCTGCCCGGTCCCCGAGGAGCAGAAGGAGTGCCCGTCGTCACCGTGGTAGCCATAGGAATGCTTATCCCAACCTTCAGAGGAGAGAACATCAAGCGCACGTTTAGATGAGGACTGCGGTGAAAGCAGGGACAACAACAATGGAACGCAAGAACAGTATCGCACGGCACCCTCATAACGTTTTCAGAGTATTATTGGAAGATAGAGGATTGCTGAAACCAGGATAGAGACATCTAACAAGCTTCCATAGTCTCAAGCAAACTCTGGAGGTAGGCCAACAAGGATATCTTACGAGTGCTTAATTACAATGTTCAAAAGGTAGACGTAGGTTCTAGTCACATAAAAATTAAATATATCTGAAGATATCAACTGAATGAACAAACAGGGAAATATGCACAGAATTGTTCCTGGTAAAGAATCAGAATTATACAGAGATCATATTGGGGGAGGGGGGGGGGGGGTGTCTACAAATTGAATATATCATATATATTATTTATTTATTTATTTATTTGGCTTGTATACCGCCACTCCCAATTTGGCTCAGAGCGCTTTACAGCAGTAGATTAAAAACAATACAACCAACTTTAAAATACAATAAAACGTGAAACAGACACAGTCCCGAGTTATTCACTCATTGAAAGCTTGTCGGAAAAGAAAGGTTTTACAGGCTTTCCGAAAAGCAAGTCGCTCTCGGATGGTTCGGGTTTCAACCGGCAAGGCATTCCATAAAATAAGGGGCCACGATCGAGAAGGCCCTCTGCCTAGTAGAGGACAGATGGTAAGTCCGGATGTTGGGGACTTCAAGCAAATTTTGGTCTCTGGACCGAAGTAATCTCTGGGGTTGGTAGGGGGATAAGCGGGCCCTCAGGTACGCCGGCCCCAGACCATAGAAGGCCTGAAAGGTGAGTACCAGCACCTTGAAAGTGATCTGGTACTCAATTGGAAGCCAGTGCAGCTGTTGGAGAATTGGGGTGATACGACACCTGGCCGGCACCCCAGCAAGAAGACGAGCTGCCGCATTTTGCACCAGCTTCAGTTTCCGGATCACTGACAAAGGGAGGCCAATGTAGACGGCTCACTCCGATCATCTGGGGAGGCCCTGCTCGTGATCCCACCCACGTCGCAAGCGCGCTTGGTGGGGACACGGGACAGGGCCTTCTCTGTGGCGGCCCCCCGACTTTGGAATGCCCTTCCAAAAGATCTCCGACAGGCCCCCACTTTAGCAGTTTTCAGAAGGAACCTAAAAACCTGGCTGTTCCAATGTGCCTTCTCAGATTAGGAATTCCCCCATCCCAAGTCCTAGAAGCACTTTAGCACAACCGATGTTACTGCACACCGCACCTTTTAATCCATGTTCCTCCTGCCATTTCAGCATTTTAACCCTGTACCCCATTGCGCCGGCCGAACCAGTTTTAATAGTGTCTTGATGTAGTTATTGTTGTTATTTTGCTTAATTGTTTTGATTTGCTTGTTTATTATTGTGTTATGTTCTGTTGTATTGTGTTTTGAGGCTCCTGGCCTATGTAAGCCGCATCGAGTCCTGCGGGAGATGCTAGCGGGGTACAAATAAAGTTAATAATAATAATAATAATAATAATAATAATAATAATACAGTAGTCAAGCCTCGAGATGACCGTCGCCTGGATCACCAAAGCCAGGTTGTTCCTAGATAGGAAGGGAGCCAGTCGCCTAGCCTGACGAAGATGGAAAAATGCAAATCTGCTCACAGCAGAGACCTGGGCCTCCATTGTGAGCAGCAGTGGTTCCAATAAGACACCAAGAAGACTCTTGACAGAAGGTGATGGACGTAGTGTCTCGCCATCCAGGGTAGGCAGCTGGATCTCCTTCCCACCCGGACGGCTGGGTTCACCCTCAACCTGCTGGCACGCAACCATCCAGTCACGGCCTCCAGGCACTGATGGAAATTTTCGGGTATAGAGTCCGGCCGTATAAACCAAGTTTTTTAGTCCTTTTTGGGGGGGCTGAAAAAGCTGCTCTCGGCTTATACGCAGGTCAAAGTTATTTATTATTTTACTCTGTTATTATTATTGTTTTTATTACATTTATTATTTTAGTCTCATTTTTATTATTAATTTTACTCTATTATTATTACATTTATTATTTCACTCTATTATTATCATTACATTTATTATTTCACTCTATTATTATCATTACATTTATTATTTCACTCTATTATTATCATTACATTTATTATTTTACTCTATTATTGCTGTTGTGGTTACATTTACGTTATTTTACTCTATTATTATTTTTATTACATGTATTATTTTACTCTCTTTATTATTATTATTGGAAGGATACATAAGCACATTTACATTGAGAAAGGATAGAATAATTGTTTAATCAGTTGGACAGCTTTATCTTAAATTACAGTTTTATGTCAATTCTCAAAAACATCGAACCTCCTGATGCCTCAAGTAATGTAATTTTATGGGTATCTATTTTTATTTTGGAATTTACCCGTAGCTGCTGCATTTCCCACCCTCGGCTTAGACTCGAGTCAATGCGTTTTCCCATCTTTTTTGTGGTAAGGCCTTGGCTTATATTCGGGTTGGCTCATACCCGAGTATATACGGTATATCTCTATGATTTACCCAAAATCTACTGAGAGCATTAATAAAGAAACAGGGAATAATTAACACCCCCTTACCAACAATATGAAAATAATTTTGAACGTATTTCCCCATTGTGAACAAGGAGCATTTTGATTTTCCCTATTTCACTTTATGGCAATTATTTTCAAAAATAATGTTCTGATTGAACATGAAAAAGTAAATGAAGTAAGCCATCACGGACCCCTATTATCCAGTTATCACCCTGTTTCTTGGCTAATATCTATGACTGTTGAATTGGCTTTTTTGTACAACAATATCCCCTCATTCTCTATGCATTTTCTCACTTCTACACAGCATCCCCTTTCTTTCCTCCCAGGTTTATGTGTGTTGTACACTTTCTTACATTTCTTGCATGCTGGTTGCTGTCAACGACTTAAATCTAGACATAGTTTTCTAAGATCTACAGAGACACTCGCTGGAACACCTCAGCAAGCAAGAGTCCAAAAGTGGCAGGCTCAAACCCAGCACCTCAACCAATGGCTGATACCAAATGAGAGACTCCCCGCTGGGTACACAGAAGAAGACTGGGCGACTTGGAAGGCGCTGAACAGACTGTGCTCTGGCACCACGAGATGCAGAGCCAACCTTCAGAAATGGGGCTACAAAGTGGAATCCTCGACATGCGAGTGTGGAGAGGAGCAAACCACTGACCACCTGCTGCAATGCAACCTGAGCCCTGCTACATGCACCATGGAGGACCTTCTTGAGGCAACACCAGAAGCACTCCAAGGGGCCAGAGACTGGTCAAAGGACATTTAACCACCTACCAAACTCATAAGTTTTGTATTTTTCTATTTGTTTGCTTTGTTCTGTTAGAAATGTAATATAATGGACTGGTTGCTCTGACACGACAAATAAATAAATAAATCCTTTCTCACATGCTCTGGGACCATGTTCTTCCCTTCTGCAAAGGATGTGAAGTGCTAGAAGAGCGCAAGAGCGCACGTTGTGCCTACGAAACGGCAGCATCCTGGCTGTATCATGAAATGCCCTCAAGTGACCCTGTCTTAGGTCGTGAAGTCCGTGTGCCCGACTCTGCTTGTTGCTAGAATAGCTCAGAGAGTCATCCCCACCACCACCATCATATAAAGGCTGAAAGGATCTTCTACTGAACGTTCTGGGTTTGGGAGGAATTGTATACACGTGTGAACATGACATATTCTAGCTGCCCCTTTCTCTACTGGGATTGTTCTAACTAAAGAGCCTGAAACAGTTTTTGGTCCCATTGCATATGAAAAGGATCCATTCAGCACACCATCAGGAGATGATGAGGTGATCTTCTACAGTGAATGGATTTCCAGGAGTAAAATGCAGAATCCGTGTGCAATCATGACAGGTCACAACCGATGAGGTTCCGTTGAGAGTCACCTGACAAATCCCACGGAGAAGAAGAAGAGCCGTGGAGTGGAAAGAGACCACATGAGCCAGGCTTATCTTTATCAAACCAGCATTCATTGCACAAGGTATGGCCAGAAAAACAAGCAAAATTCACCTTCTCTAACACTTGACATGGATTATTTTTGGCACCAGAGATGCCTCTATAATCTATATAAATAAGAATGTAATGTTTAGGTTCTTGTGGGTTTTTTCGTGCTATAGAGCCATGTTCTAGAGGCATTCTCTCCTGACGTTTCGCCTGCATCTATGGCAAGCATCCTCAGAGGTAGTGAGGTCTGTTGGAACTAGGAAAATGGGTTTATATATCTGTGGAAAGATAATAATAATAATAATAGTAGGTTCTTGTGGGTTTTTTCGGGCTATAGAGCCATGTTCTAGAGGCATTTCTCCTGACGTTTCGCCTGCCTCTATGGCAAGCATCCTCAGAGGTAGCAAGAGGCAAGCATCCTCACTACCTCTGAGGATGCTTGCCATAGATGCAGGCGAAACGTCAGGAGAAATGCCTCTAGAACATAGCCCTATAGCCCGAAAAAACCCACAAGAACCTAGTGATTCCAGCCATGAAAGCCTTCGACAATACAATGTAATGTTTGTGGGATTAACATAACTCACAAACCACTGGACGAATTGACACCAAATTTGGACACAATGCACCTCTCAGGCCAACAAGTGACCATCACTCATAAAAACAATGAAAAACACAGCAGAAGAGACTTAAAAAGCCAAAAAAGAAAAAAAATACATTACAACGCATGCGCAAAACCACATATATGTATGCAAACACACCAATACACAAATATATACACACACAAAACACATACACACAGACTGGGCCACAGCAACGTGTGGCAGGGGACAGCTACTGTAATATAAATATATAATTATAATATCATATTATTTTTATTAGTATTATATTGAATTACATTATAATATTATAAATATTATATGTATATACATATATTACATTACATTACATTATTAGAACAGGAGCAGGGCGCAGGGAGCATACAACTCCTCTGCTGTACCAGCTCCACTGGCTGCCGATTAGCTACCGAGCCCAATTCAAAGTGCTGGCTTTGACCTTTAAAGCCCTAAACGGTTCTGGCCCTACATACCTATCCAAACGCATCTCGCCCTATCAGCCCACCAGGACCCTAAGATCTTCGGGAGAGGCCCTTCTCTCCATCCCGCCTGCTTCACAGGTGCGGCTCGCGGGTACGAGAGATAGGGCCTTTTCTGTGGTGGCCCCGCGGTTTTGGAATGCCCTCCCTACTGAAATAAGATCAGCCACCTCGCTAATGGCATTTCGGAAAAAACTGAAAACCTGGATGTTCCAGCAAGTTTTCGGCTAACCCGACCTGATGATGCTTGATCATGGATTAGCAATCTCGGACAACGAATTTGGATTGTGACTTTAATTATGAGATGTTCTGGTCTGTATTGGTGGCCCAATACTTTTATGTATGTATATGTATGTATTTTATATTTTAACTTTATATTTGTAATTGGAATATTGTAGTTTTAAATATGCTGTAAACCGCAATGAGTCGCCGTATAGGCTGAGATATTAGCGGTATATAAGCGTACCAAATAAATAAATAAATAAATAAATAGGAGACAAGGTGGAGACAAGGTGGAACTTTATGGCTTAGCTTCAAATGCAGACGGCATGTGTCCCTCCAAGCACGTTATACTTTCAGGTCTGCTCGTATGTCTTCCACAAACGCCACTCTCACCTGTTCGTCCAGGCCTCGGCACTACTTCCAATTTTAATTTTTACATTTGGCCTTCCCACAGTTTTTACTGTATGTTGTCTTATTGATAATGTTATATGTTTATTGTTTATGTTTATTTTAATTGCTTGTATTGTTGTGATTGTTGCCTGTATTGTTGTTTTTGGGCTCGGCCTCATGTAAGCTCACTCCTGGGGGAAATCAGGGCATCATCATCCCTCCTCGCCTTTAGGAGGAGGGTGAAGACGTGGTTATGGGTCCAGGCCTGTGGGCACTCTGGCAATTAAATTAGACAATCAGGCGAGCAAGAATAACAGGACTGATGAAATGGAACGAAAAACTAGATCTATGAGTTAGCGAACCATGTAAGAGGTGAAATTGGGTTTGTATTGGTTTTATTGATTTTATTGATTTTATGGTTATAATGCATGAACTGTGGTTAACTGTGAATTGATGTAATTTTGTGTATGATTGTTTTATGATGCAGGCATTAAAGTGTGCCTTGCCTTTGTAAGCCGCCCTGAGTCCCCTTCGGGGTGAGAAGGGCGGGGTAAAAGAACCCCAAATAAATAATAATAAATAAGCCACACCGAGTCCCTTGGGGAGATGGTAGCGGGGTACAAATAAATTATTATTATTATTATTATTATTATTATTATTAATTATTTATGTATTTACTTTGCTTCTATACGGATGTATCTCAAGCCCGAAGGCGACTCACGGCGGTTCACAAACAGTAAAAACAGTAGAAACAGCAGTGGTTCCATACAACATAGAACAATTGACTTAACACATTATCCATAAATTACCAATAAGCCATTACAATGCACAATTATTACGAAAAACAACCGTACCCAATCTTCTCATCATCCAAGCGTAGTCCAGGTTCGTCGTCCATTGTTCCATTCCTATGTTCCATTACCAGATTGCACTAAATTACTCAAACGCCTGCACAAACATCCAGGTCTTCACCTTTTTGCGGAATACCATTAGAGACGGTGCTAGTCTAATGTCCGTAGGAAGGGCAATCCACAGCCGAGGAGCCACCACCGAGAAGGCCCTATCTCTCGTCCCCGCCAGCCGAGCTTGAGAAGCAGGCGGGATCGAGAGCAGGGTCTCCCCGGAAGATCTCAAACTCCTGGTACATTCCAGTGTTCATTAACCAATCATTGCACTAATTATTCAAACGCCTGCTCAATGGAAGATCTCAAACTCCTGTTCCCCCGGGACAGCATGGCCACTCATAGGGGGGTTCCTAAAGGTCTATTTTTCCTAGTAGGTAGGTGCTGACATAGCACAAGATCCCAGCCTTCCTCCCCTTCTCCTATTCTATGTCTCTCTGGCTTGCGTTTGAGAAGCAAAGAAAGAGAGAGAAAGTGCCCCAAAGTGCCATTAAACAAGTGTGTTTTTCAATCGAGAGAAAAATCCCTGAGTGTGTTGAAACAACTGCTCGTTTCCTCTGGCCGTTGCCTTCAGCGCTTTCTGGTTCCTGCTGCTTGCCAAGAAACATATCCGGAATAAGTACTCGCGTCCCATTGGAAGGCTGATGGATCCTGAAAGGATCGATTTCCGTGGCTGCAGAAAAGGCCTCTTGGCTCTAATAGAAGCCCCTTGTAGTCACAAAACGAGCTGTTGTCGAGCTTCCAGAAAGTGTGTGCTTGGCCCCATGCAACAGGCATTTTTTCCATCTCTCTTAATGTAAACCCCAGATTCCAGTCCAGGAGGAACTGAAGCATCATGTTACGCTAACCACAGACAGAGCATCATGGACTAAATATATTCCACAGGCGCTCACGGGCGAGCCAAGCAGCCAGGTCTCACTCACTCCATGAGGAAAGCGACCAAAATAACCACCCCGTGAGACGACGGACATGTCCAGGACAAAGAGTCCTGGCAATATTAATCCAAACCGTGAGGAAATTGCTTTGTGTTCCCTAAGCAACAATTCCTCCCCGGGGATTCCCCGGAGGACTTAAATTCCATCTGCTTACGCTGAAGCTAGTTTATGTATGGCTAAATCTATGTAATGAAAAGTGGAATTTGGCAAACCATATGGCGGCCTGAGTGATGCTATTTCTCTTTGGCAAGCAGCACATCTCAGAGCAGCGCTGCCGTTATGTCATGCGGTCAGAAGGCAAAGGCTTCCTTCTTGCTTCAAGAAATGAGCTGCAAAACACACTCCACCATCTCAGGGAGTCTACAGGCGGCTTCCAAAAGTCTTGCCCAGGCTCGTGACAGGATGAGCATCTCTTTGTGATATGTCACACACTGCCCCAAGTCTTGTCAACACCTTGATCTAGACTGACTCAGAGGACGTTCAGCCAACATCTCCACCTGGAAACAACTTCTCCCTTCCTTGTTCCGAGTGAGAAGACACAGAGTGACCTACTTCATCCTGAAAGCCGCAATCATCTAATTTAAGAAAGATGAACAACATCAGGCATTTGCAACAGGAGTTTCTGCAGGGAACACCCATATGACAACTCAGCAAGGAATCCCCAGCATTTTCCGGGCCTGCTTGACCACCACACCCTTTTGGAAGTCACCTATCATAGAATCAAAGAGTTGGAAGAGACCTCCTGGGCCATCCAGTCCAACCCCATTCTGCCAAGAAGCAGGAATATTGTATTCAAAGCACCCCTGACAGATGGCCATCCAGCCTCTGTTCAAAAGCTTCCAAAGAAGGAGCCTCCACCACACTCTCTCCGGGGCAGAGAGTCCCACTGCTGAACGGCTCTCACAGTCAGGAAGTTCTTCCTCGTGTTCAGATGGAATCTCCTCTCTTGGAGTTTGAAGCCATTGCTCCATTGCGTCCTAGTCTCCAAGGAAGCAGAAAACAAGCTTGCTCCCTCCTCTCTGTGGCTTCCTTTCACATATTTATACATGGCTATCATATCTCCTCAACCTGTGGAGAGGGCTTGGATGGTGCCTTGCACCACCTCTCCACCAATGGCCTCTGGACCCTGAACGGTTCTCATTTTCAGATCAGGGCAGTACGAGGAAAATAGGATACATTTCTGTGTACGAACCCACACGATCGCTCCGATCATCTGGAGAGGCCCTGCTCATGCTCTCACCTCTGTCGCAGGTGCGACTGGTGGGGATGAGGGAGAGGGCCTTCTTAGTGGTGGCCCCTCGTCTCTGGAATTCACTCCCTAAGGATAGTAGGCACGCCCCAACTTTGGCAGTCTTTAGGAGGCGTCTGAAAACGTGGTTATTCCAATGTGCCTTTCCAGAATAAGAAACTCCCAGCAATCTGTCCTTAAATGCACTTTATTAATGACCTAGGATTGTTTGCACGCCCATCACTTTCTGAAAATCCTATCTTAATCATATTTTACCTGCCATGTCCAGCATATTTTAAATTTTAAATTATTACATTTGGCCCAGCCATAAGTTTTTAAACTTAAATAAGTTTTAAAGTTTTTAAATGTTGTCGTGCTATTGTTAATGTTTATTGCTTATTTACCTATCTGACCGCATCTCTGCCTATGAACCCACCAGGAGTTTGAGATCTTCCGGGGAGACCCTGCTCTCGATCCCGCCTGCTTCTCAAGCTCGGCTGGAGGGGACGAGGGATAGGGCCTTCTCGGTGGTGGCTCCTCGGCTGTGGAACGCCCTTCCTACGGACATTAGACTAGCACCATCTCTAATGGTATTCCGCAAAAAGGTGAAGACCTGGATGTTTGAGCAGGCGTTCGAATAATTAGTGCAATGATTGGTTAATGAACACTGGAATGGAACAATGGATGACGAATCTGGATCATGTTTTTGATGATGAGACGACAGTGAATGGGTTTTGTAGTAACTGTTTATTAATTGTGTAATGTGTGAGGTTGTTAACTGTTTCTATACTGTAGCACTGAATTTTTGCTGTTCGTATTTGTTGTGAACCGCTGTGAGTCGCCTTCGGGCTGAGAACAGCCATATAGAAGTAAAGTAAATAAATAAAATAAATAAATAAATTCTGTTATGAATTTTATTTACTGTTTGTATTATTGTTGTTTTTGCTTTTATTGTTGCTGTGTTCTGGGCTCGGACTCATGTAAGCCGCACCGAGTCCCTTGGGGAGATGGTAGCAGGGTACAAATAAAGTATTATTATTATTATTATTATTATTATTATTATTATTATACACCATTTGAGAAATAGCAGTACAGTTATAAACCAAATATAGAGTCACAGTGAGCCCAATTCACAATGGGTGCCATTGCTGCTGTTGCACTCCAGCGAAGGAAACAGGGCCCTCTTGTCATTAACACCCCCACACCTTGGTTTAGGAAAAATACAATCCCCTTTTATTGAATGAAGAACATAAAATAGATAGAAGTCCAAAGGTAAAGAAGTAAAAATGAAACAGCAAACAGCCATGTCCAGAAAGCTTGCAGAAAATCCAAAACAGTAATATCCAGAAAACTCTCAATAGAAATCCATGAACAGAGTAGCCCTTGCTAAATCTCACTTGAAGCCAAAAATTCCCTTGGAGACCAGGCCACTGGAAACTGGAAAACCCTGGAGCTTTGTACTTGAAACTAAACGATGCTTGGTCTGAGGAAGTCCCCCTCACGGCCACTCTTAAATCCCAGAAACTGATTCCGGCCAACTCTAATATTTGGTTTCAGTTGTCGGATTCTCTCGGACCTACGTAAACATTGAGTCTCCCTGCGGTTCTGGCTTATCTCTAAACTGCGGCTATTATCGTTGACCCAACCAGGTGTCAAGTTATCTTGCAAGCTCGGGCCAGAAGCAGAAGGGAGTGAATTTTCTTTCCTTGGACTGACAGGAATTTTCTCATGAGAACTTGGCTTTTCCCTTGAAGCCTCTAAATCAAAGCCTGAAGGATTTTTACTGCCCAAAGTGTCTCCATCTTGAGCCTCGGCCTCATTGATCACTTCAGATTCGCTGTCCAAACTGGGCCCATCAACGTTTACATTGGAAGGCGCTGAACAGACTGCGCTCGGGCACCACGAGATGCAGAGCCAACCTTCAGAAATGGGGCTACAAAGTACTGTAGAATCCTCGACATGCGAGTGTGGAGAAGAGCAAACCACTGACCACCTGCTGCAATGCACCCTGAGCCCTGCCACATGATGCACCATGGAGGACCTTCTTGCAGCAACACCAGAAGCACTCCAAGTGGCCAGATACTGGTCAAAGGACATTTAACCACCTACCAAACTCACAAGTTGTGTATTTTTCTGTTTGTTTGCTTTGTTCTGTTAGAAATGTAATATAATGGACTGGTTGCTCTGACACGACAAAACAAAAAAAAACCAAAACATCAATATTATCAACGTTTACATCAATATTATCATCATTACATCAATATTATCCACATTAGACAACACAATCAAAGATTCAGGCTCAAGTTCACACACAGGCTGAGTCCCAACAGTTGCTTTCTATCACTACCAAAAGTGTCTGAGAAGAAAATCCCCAGCGAGGGAATTTCTGGGTTGTTGTAAGTATTTCAGGATGGATGGCCATGTTCCAGAAGCATTGTTCTTCTTAATCAGAGGGAAATTCTGTTGTGGTAGGAAGGAGGGGGCTATACAGAGAGTACATAAAACACCATTCCCTACCCTAGCGCTCTCCAGATATTCTGCGCTACAACTCCCAAACTGCCTAACAGTTAGCCAGGTGTTGCAACTAGTCATTAGTTTGACCATTCAGTGATGGGATATTATTGTTCAGCATAATTTTGAAAGATGGTATTAAAAGCCTAATCATATGGAAGTGCTATCCTCCCAACACCATCTGTTGTAGTTCAGCGTGTTGACGGAGTTGCTACTCCTAGTAGCAGAGTGGAAAGGTCTACTTTGGAGTCGGAGGGAGAACAGCACTGTCAGCGCATCATTATGGATCCAAGTGATACTGACACGTTTCCAGGCTTCTCCGATTGTGAGATGGGGGATGGGGAAGTAAGCAGAGGTGTAAAAAGGGCTGCTCGTGAGCCAGAGTCTGAGGGGGAATTACAAAGGAAGAGTATTCAGGAAATACTTAGTGCACCAACTGACGAGGAAGACTTTCTGGGATTTGAGAGGCGTTCTGGGTCTGGGAGGAGGAGGAATTGGATCCGTGTGCAGCAAATAAGGGACATCTGTAATCAGCCCACCTCTAGCAAGGAGTTTGAGGGGTTCACTGGGGACTGGCAGCCAGGTGACTCTTGGCAGGATCTGAACCCTGACAGTAATTGGCAGAGGTGGAGGGATGGGCACTCAGCTGCAGGCTTGGGGGCAGCTGATAGTGATGACGAGAGGGTGGGGAGCTCATCAAGCTCTGAGGAAGAACTTTGAGATAAAAGGGGGTTCAGTTTGGACTGTACTTCGCAGAAGGCAAAGTGTCTTTATAGGACATAATTCTTTGTGCTGCCAACTTTCTACCTTGGGTCCTGGGTTACAGCTTCGTGTGTTCCTGTACTCCTGTTTCCTCGAGATTCCAGCATTCCAGCCTTGTTTACCAACGGATTGACCACGGACTGGTTTGACTACGCTTTTGGCTTTACTGGACTTTGGACTTTAATATCTTTGTGACTGAAACATTTCTTAGTTTTGAAACCACGTTTTTCCTGCTTCTGGGACTGTGTTTTGATACCATTTTGATTTTCAAGCAGTTTGCTTCAGTTTTTGTTTAACCCGGATTATAAGGCAGCATTATAATCCAGATTATATTTTTGTTTCTTGAAACAACTTCTTTTTGATGCCAAATCACTCCTGAGACCCTTAGCACTGGAGTTAAGTGCTTTGCAGGTCTGTTTGTATGCAATAAAGCTGTGTTTGAACCTTATCTTGTGTCTGGCATTGTTTAAAGGCTTCTGGGTCTTGACACCATCTTCACACAAACCCCAATGTCTAGTTCCATTGCCATCACGGAGAGAAGGCCCAGACAAAATGAACCTGAGAGCAGAGTCCCCCAATCTAGTACCCTCACATTGTTTTGAAATACAGCCTCTGCAATTCCTCACTGGACCAGCTTTGGCTGCCGGGAGGTGTAAGCCATAGCTTCTGGGGAATGCTAGGTCAGGGACAAGCTGGTTGCCTATCCCTGAAACATTTTGAAGAAGGAATCAACCTTCACACAACGTAGAAGGAAACAGAAAGAATACTGGGATACCTATCTGTACTAAATACTGCACTCACCTTTCAACAGATCAGGTGACAGTCCACAGTTGAATGAAACTAGACCACAACAAAAGATACACTGCATGTTTCAGATGAAATAGGTAGATGGTTCACAATAGTATTGCAGCTGTTGTTGACCTGCAATTCCTGACCCCCCTGATCAGCACATGAGAAAGAACGCTGGAAGCTTCAGTCAAAAACATCTATATAATGGCTATTTAATCACTCACTCCTAGTTTCCAAGAATAACAGTAAAAAAAACCCCAAAGTTTCAAGTTTTAAGTATCAACAAAGAAAAAAGCTAAAGCTTATCATAACATTCATAGAATCATAGAATCAAAGAGCTGGAAGAGACCTCATGGGCCATCCAGTCCAACCCCATTCTGCCAAGAAGCAGGAATATTGCATTCAAATCACCCCTGACAAATGGCCATCCAGCCTCTGCTTAAAAGCTTCCAAAGAAGGAGCCTCCACCACACTCCGGGGCAGAGAGTTCCACTGCTGAACAGCTCTCACAGTCAGGAAGTTCATCTTAAGAGTTGGAAGAGACCTCCTGGGCCATCCAGCCCAACCCATTCTGCCAAGAAGCAGGAATATTGCATTCAAATCACCCCTGACAAATGGCCATCCAGCCTCTGCTTAAAAGCTTCCAAAGAAGGAGCCTCCACCACACTCCGGGGCAGAGAGTTCCACTGCTGAACGGCTCTCACAGTCAGTGAACGGCTCTCACAGTCAAGACCATTTGTTTCTGGAGCAAGTGCCACATGTCCTCAGGCCCAAAAGCAACCCATTTACTACAACAGGACAAGAAGGTCAGATCTCATTTTGGGAACAAAGCCTCGACTCAGGGAATACTTCCCCAACAATACGCAGCCCCCAGAATCCATGCATGGCCCATGGCAGATTGTCCTTCCCCTGCCCTGAGAAATGGATAACATCAGTGTAATGGTGACGATAAGTACAGCATGGAGAGGGCTCCAACAATTCTTAGCAGTGACTCACCAGGAAGTCTGTTCATGTTGACACCTTGGGCCGAGAGTCCTATCCCCATGTACCTTCAAACAAACAGAATTCTGTTAGTTCAGTAAACAAGGAATCAATCAAGTAACCCCACACAGTGCTGCTCTTCCATATTGGAAGCAAATATAAACAGGAGAAAGTCAAAGTTATCCGTTGTCGTACTCCAGAGCAGAATCCCCTCTGACTTCACACACCACACCAGCTGGGTAAAATCAGCAAGCAGTTTATTTATGATTATAAGAAGCGCAAAAAGGAATCCAATCGATATAAAAGGAAACAGAAACACAGAGTCTAAAGACATCCGTGAAATTACGCACTAGAATTCATAAACAAAACAGAAGCAAAGGCACTTGAAGCCATGAACAGAGCATAAACTATTTTTGTACTGTTGTGGGCATCGAATTGTGCAGTTTTGTAAACCGCCATGAGTTGCCCTCGAGCTGAGAATGGTGGTATAGACGCATAGTAAATAAATAAACAGAGGCATATTCCATAGGTAGACCCTGACACTGGGAACTTGATGTGAATTTGACATTGCTTCAACTGAAGCAATATTTTTCACTAATCACTGATAAATCCTGCCCTAATTCCCAAATAGCTAGGAACAGATTCTTTCTTAATTTCGGTTTCACTTCCAACTTCTGTTAAACTCTAGTAAATTGTCTTAATTGTTGTATGGACTGTCTTTGTTTACTGAAACATCTTTTCTTGTTCAAGGCCTCACTCCCCTCATTAACTTCTGCACCGAGGAAATCGAAATCAACTTTGTTCCTAGATAACGGATCATAGAACTGTGGTGCAAAGCCTTTCTCAAGCTCAAGACCTTAAGAATCCTCTTGCAGCAACTCAGGCTTCTGTGACCGGTCCTTTAAACTCCATTCAGGGCATCCATTGTAGCAACTTCTCTGGCCTGTCATCCCCAGATCCGGGCCCAGAAACCGGGTCAACATCCTCATTTCCTTCAGTAACATGAACATGAACATCATCCCCATTCCCAACATGATCATCAGGCACAATCACAGGCTGACAGACCTCATCAGTAAGTGGAGCTTGTGATCAGATTTCTTCCAGAGTCAACATAAATGCCTTGGTCACCTGGCCAGACAGCCACTGGGAGAGCAGCCACTAGCCTGATTGTTTTCTTTAAAAAGCAAAACAACTGCAACATCCGGAGAGGCCCTGCTCGTGATCCCACCTGCGTCGCAAGCGCGTTTGGTGTGGACACGAGACAGGGCCTTTTCCGTGGTGGCCCCCTGACTCTGGAACACCCTCCCCAAAGATCTTAGACAGGCCCCTACACTGGCAGTCTTTAGAAAGAACTTGAAGACCTGGCTGTTCCGATGTGCCTTCCCAGAACAGGAAATCTCCAATACCAAGTCCCAGAAGCACACCGCACACTGCACTTGCCCTATAAGCCTTATATACCACCTGTCACATCAGCACTTTTAATCCTGTACCCATTACTCTGGCCCGGCCCAGTTTTATTGTGTCTTAGCGTATTGTTTATTGCTTGTTGTTTATATTGCTTTAATTGTTTTCAATTTGCCTTAGGTTTGGTATTGTTATTTTGTTGTGTTGAGGCCTTGGCCTTTGTAAGATGCATTGAGTCCTTCGGGAGATGCTAGCGGGGTACAAATAAAGTTAATAATAATAATAATAATAACAACAACAACATAGAACTAGTGCTTGAACTATTGAGTATGAAACCCATTTCTACTGTTGTTAGTTGGGTCTAAGCATTCAGATATAAAAAGCTGTGTGTCATAATTGGCTAAGAGTTGTGTTCAATGACCAGCTCAATTCATCTTCAACTTGGCTCTGTGACGCTTCCAATTCAGAATCATCTGGAAAAAGTCCCTTCACAGAAGAAGCCCCACACGGGCGATCTGTCTTCACCAGGACACAAGATACGTCCTTCTTCCGTGACTAAGCAAGCGTCCCTGCCTGCCAGATAGTTTGCGTGAATTATCTCTAACGAGCAGGAGTGATCTCTGTCCCTGCCAACCAGGGCTCCCACCACTGTTTGCCTTTTTATGCTGCAATGTTTGACCGTTGAGCTTTGTGGTTCTCCTGGGGGTTCAAGTCTAGGAAAAGGAACGGGTAGCTTTCAGCTGCCGCTGCAAAGAGAGTTTGGCCGTAGACATGGAAGTCCTTGCTCCAAAAGGTCTTCAAAGGGGGAGCTATGCCTTACATAGCCCAAGATACCTAACTGACCGCTTCTCGACCTATGAGCCCACGAGGACTTTGAGATCTTCCAGGGAGGCCCTGCTCTCGATTCCGCCTGCGTCACAGGCACGTCTGGCGGGGACGAGAGATAGGGCCTTCTCGGTGGTGGCTCCTCAACTGTGGAACACCCTTCCCGTGGACATCAGGCTAGCTCCCTCCCTGTTGATATTCCGCAGGAAATTAAAGACCTGGTTCTTTAAGAAGGCATTTGAACAAGAAGTGCAATAATTGATAATTTGACCATAGGAATGGAACAACGGAAATGATATCGGATTGTGGGTTTGACGATGAGACAACACGGAATGGCTTTTCTAGTAATGTTTGATGTTTTTGATTAGGATGTTTTTTGATAATGATAATGTTTTTGATAATGATGAATTATTTTTACACTATGTCTTGTATTTTGCACCTGTTTTCTATGTTGTACACCGCAATGAGTCGCCCCTGGGCTGAGATTGTGGTATATAAGCGCAGTAAATAAATAAATAGATAGATAGATAGATAGATAGATAGATAGATAGATAGATAGATAAACTGCAATCTTGCATTTAATTCCTTGCCCATTTTAGGCCAGGGCTTCTAAACTAGGGGTCTCTGTAGAATTCTGTGAGAGCCAGGCAGGCTTTGCAAGAGGTTGGGATTGAAAACGCCCGACTGCTGGACAAGTAAGGTGGGGATCTGCACTCCCACCCCATTTTGCACAGGAACCAGATGCTCAGCCATGCCTGCCTCCGCCATTCTCCTGGATCATCCTGCTTGCTTGCCTCCCTCCCTTCTGCCGATCCAGTTCCGAGCACCATTCAAAGTGCAAAACCCTATACGGTTCTGGCGCAGCGTATCTGTCCAAACGCATCTCCTTCTACGTCCCGCCTTGGAGTTTAAGATCTTCTGGGGAGGCCCTGCTCTCAGCCCCACCTCTACCACAAGTGAGGTTGGTGGGGATGAGGAGCAGGGCCTTCTCGGTGGTGGCCCCTCACCTGTGGAATTCACTCCCTGGGGAAATTAGGTCATCGGCATCCCTCCTCTCTTTTAGAAGGAAATTAAAAACATGGATTTGGGACCAGGCTTTTGGGTAATCTGGCAGATAGACAAAGGACAAGCGCCGACTAGAATTGATAGGATTTGACAATGTGGAGTGAATTTACAGACTCTGAGCTGGCGAACGTTGAGCACTAGATTGGTTTTATTGATTGTGATATACAGTATAACTTGATAGTTTTAATTGTTATATAATTGCTACATGTTTTATTTTGTTGTTGTTGTTGGCATCGAATTGTGCCTTTTGTAAGCCGCCCTGAGTCCCCCCTCCCTCGGGGGTTGAGAAGGGCGGGGTAGAAATGCACGAAATAAATAAATAAATAAATAAATTCTGGCGGGTCTCAAGGAGCTCCCACCCCATTCTCTCCGGCTGCAGAATGAGAAGGAGTAGGTTGCTCTGAGTTTTCCCGGGCTGTCTGGCCATGTTTCAGAAGCATTCTCTCCTGGTGTTTCACCTCATCTATGGCAGGCATCCTCAGAGGTTGAGGCCTCTGGTTTATTTACTCTCCTGATTTTAGAGGGTTTTTTTGAAAATATTGGTAGCTAGATTTTACACTGTTACACTGTTTAGCCGGTATGGCACCACCTGACATCCGCCGGGAAGTAGCAGCCAATAGTGAAAGGACCAAGGCAGAGACATCTCCAGCTCATCCCTTGTTTGGGTATCAGCCAGCACGTCAATGACTTAAATCCAGACATAGTTTTCTAAGAACTATAGAGACACTCGCTGGAACACCTCAGCAAGCGAGAGTCCAAAAGTGGCAGGCTCAAACCCAGAACCTCAACCAATGGCTGATACCAAATGAGAGACTCCCCGCTGGGCACACAAAGGACTGGGTGACTTGGAAGGCACTGAACAGACTGCGCTCTGGCACCACGAGATGCAGAGCCAACCTTCAGAAATGGGGCTACAAAGTGGAACCCTCGACATGCGAGTGCGGAGAGGAGCAAACCACTGACCACCTGCTGCAATGCAACCTGAGCCCTGCCACATGATGCACAAGGGAGGACCTTCTTGCAGCAACACCAGAGGCACTCCAAGGGGACAGAGACTGGTCAAAGGACATTTAATCAGCTACCCAACTCACACATTTTGTATTCTGTATTTTTGTATTTTGTCTGTTTGTTTGCTTTGCTCTGTTAGAAGTGTAATATAATTGACTGGTTGCTGATGACTTGATAAATAAACAAATAGCTAGATTTTGTTCAGTTTCATGGTTTCTTCCTTTCTATTGAAATTGTCCACATGTTCAGGACAGCAAATAGGGAACAACAGCAAAAAGCAGGGGAAATCCAGACAAGAACCAACCAGGGCCAGCTAACACATCCCAACAAAGGATTCTTCCAGGCAGCAACCAGCCAGGCATTGAAGCTGCAAGGCATTAAATGCCAATCAAGGTGGCCAACTGCAGCATTCACACTTGCCTCAAGCAGACAAGGGTTCTTTCTCCCACCCTGGCCATCATTCCACAGATATATACACCTCACTTGCCTAGTTTCCAACAGACCCCTCAACCTCTGAGGATGCCTGCCATAGATCTGGGCAAAATGTCAGGAGAGAATGCTTCATATGAAGAATCCAATCACTTTATAAACACTGCATTGCAGAAATTAAGTGACAGTAACACAGATCATTATATGAATAGCTCATCCTCTTCGAAAGAATGGCAGTTCTCACAGACTGGCATAAACACTCCCTTCGCACAAGGCTATTTCTGGGCACAACAAACTAAGAGAACTCTCCAGCCATCATGCTGTGACACACAGCTTTATATAGAAGTCCTATCAAGCTATCTCACTCCCAAGAATACCATGGGACAGGGCTACTACTAGTCCCATTGCAATGACAGAAGGTTTTGACTCACTCCATTGGGAGATCATTACTTGACAAATTGACAAAGCAACAACGACATCACAGCCAGGTTGCAGCACTAATACTTTGGTTACAGTTAAGTAAAAAGGTGAAGGTTTCCCCTGACATTAAGTCCAGTTGTGTCCAATTCTGGGGGTTGGTGCTCATCTCCATTTCTAAGCTGAAGGAGCCAGCATTGTCCGTAGACACTTCCAAGGTCATGTGGCCAGCATGACTGCATGGAGCGCCATTACCTTCCCACAGAAGCGGTACCTACTCATCTACTCGCATTTGCATGTTTGCAAACTGCTAGGTTGGCAAATTAAAAATGAGAGCTCACCCCGCTTCCCAGATTCAAACCACCAACCTTTTAGTCAGCAAGTTAGCAGCTCAGTGGTTTACATGACCATGCTAGAACTTTATATGAACTTTATATGTGCTCCTACCTAAAAAAACCAACCCACAACCCAGCAAATAAACATACCAACTGTACAGTTATTGCATGAAAAGACATACTGTACATATTGCTTAAAAATAAGTTCTTTGTTATCAAATCAACTGTCTCTTGTCACCAAATCTGAAATAAGCACTGTAGTATATATTGACTTATAGAAGCATGCTCAAATGGGGAGGCATGGGCGCATAAAACAGCTTGCTTCTTGTAGGAAACCACGCAAAAACATATAACCCAGGAACACCGTCTGGGATCTGTCTCCTTTGTTGGGAACTGCCCCTTGAGCCACCTTTCCGTGCCTGTATCGCTCCTTTGAGCTACTGCTTGAGCCAATGTCCATCCGCTTTTGCTTCTTATTGCAGATAACGGGCACTTTGCTGGCATGAACCCATGACTTCCGTAATCGCCCACCACTGACATTCAGAAGACTGGTTTTCAGCGGTCAAGACCAAACTCCTTAGAGACTCTTCTTGCTTAAGAAATTCATCACCAGAACTCTGGCACCTGGTATTATGTTCTACGTCTGCCCTAGGCACTAGTCATTCAATTTCAACAAAATACAACCTGAGATCCTTAGGCTATCCTGAATAATATCTTATTTTAAAATATATGTCAAATGAAGTGATGAATATAATCCCTGAAAATCCCTTTAACACGGTAATGGCATCGCTCAAACTTGTTACTTTTCTTTTTGAAGGCATGTTCTAAGTCTCTATTTTACCTAGATTTTTAGCCCTCATTCTTCGAAGTACTACAACAACCTGTGTGTGGTTCAAGGGGCCCTTTGATTGTAGGTGAACTATAAATCCTAGCAACTACAACTCCCAAATGTCAAGGTCTATTTCCCCAAACTCCACCATAGAATCATAGAATCCTAGAGTTGGAAGAGACCTCATGGGCCATCATCCAGTCCAACTCCATTCTGCCAAGAAGCAGGAATATTGCATTCAAATCACCCCTGACAGATGGCCACCCAGCCTCTGCTTCAAAGCTTCCAAAGAAGGAGCCTCCACCACACTCCCTCCGGGGCAGAGAGTTCCACTGCTGAACGGCTCTCACAGTCAGGAAGCTCTTCCTCATGTTCAGATGGAATCTCCTCTCTTGTAGTTTGAAGCCATTGCTCCCTTGCGTCCTAGTCTCCAGGGCTGCGGAAAGGAAGCTTGCTCCCTCCTCCTCCCTGTGGCTTCCTCTCACATATTTACACATGGCCCTCATCATGTCTCCTCTCAGCCTTCTCTTCTTCAGGCTAAACATGCCCAGCTCCCTAAGCCGCTCCTCATAGGGCTTGTTCTCCAGACCCTTGATCATTTTAGTCACCCTCCTCTGGACACATTCCAGCTTAGAGTCAATCTCTCTCTTGAACTGTGGTGCCCAGAATTGGACACAATATTCCAGGTGTGGTCTAACCAAAGCGGAATAGAGCATGGGTAGCATTACTTCCCTAGATCCCTAGTGTTCACATTTGGGCATATTGAGCATTCGTGCCACGTTTGGTCCAGATCCATCATTGTTTTGAGTCCACAGGGCTCTCTGGATGTGGGTGAACTACATCTCCATAACTCAAGATCAATGCCCACCAAACCCTTCCAGTATGTTCTATTGGTGATGGGAGTTCTATGTGCCAAGTTTGGGTCAATTCCATTGTTGGTGGAGTTCGGAATGCTCTTTGATTGTAGGTGAACTATAAATCCCAGCAACTACAACTCCCAAATGACAACGCCAATCCCTCCCCCAACCTCTCCAGTATTCAAATTTGAGTGTATCGGGTATTTGTGCCAATTTTCGTCCAGTGAATGAAAATACATCCTGCATATCCGATATTTACATGACGATTCATAACAGGAGCAAAATGAAAGTTAGGAAGCAGCAACGGAAATGATGTGATGGTTGGGGGTCACCACAAAAAATGAGGAACTGTATTCAGGGGTCACGTCATTAGGAAGGTTGAGAACCACGGGCCTAGGGGATCTGACTATTTGGGAGCAAAACAGGCTCTCCTCCCTCACCCCCAATTTTTACTCCATTAGTAATATTAGAAACCCTGGCTTGTTTAAATCTGAGATGTTTTGGATTAATGGACCAATGAGGTAAAAATATGTCATCACAAACATGAAATATTGTCAAGAGTAATGTCTAATTCCCTGAAGGTATGGAATCCACATTTAACACAATCATACAGTCGCTTCTGATGTTAGTTGCCCAATTAAAAAGATGAATAAACATGAGTGTATATAAGCCAAACAAGTGAATTCTGAACATAGATTATGTGCTACAGGAATTTATGCTTTGTTACATCTTTTCCAGAATCTTGTGACATCAAGTATATTCTAACATGGAGGACAAGTACAAATAACCCATATTTTGTTGGCCTGGTGAAATGAATAAATGGATCCAGTTTAAACCAGGAATTTAAATCAAGAGTTTAAACACAAATTAGTTGTTGTTCCAACATCAAGCATCCCAGTTTCTGAACAGTTCTCTCTAGTTTTCCACAAATGATCAACACATCTCTCAGTGACAGCTGCCTAGGAATTCTGCATCTGTGATTTGAGTGCAGGAAAAACAGAACATTGTTATGTATTTACTACTGTTTTTCCAAAAAAAGCCTAATTGAGAACCAGGGGCTTTTCCAGACAGGCCTTATATCCCAGGATCTGATCCCAGGTTTTCTGCTTTGAACTGGATTAGATGAGTCCGCACTACCAGATAACCTGGGATAAACACAGTCAAACCTGTGGGTCATTGGGTTTCTTCAAACATGAGCTAAAGTGCCAAATAACAATGGTCGACAGCATCACATGACCATAGTACATTACTCCAGGTCACAAGCCCATGTAAATAGCCATGTTTTTAGGCTCAAACAGAAGATTTGGGCTAATGTAATCTCTCTAAGAGAAATTACTGGAGAAATTACACTGCTTAGCCGGTATTGCACCACCTGACATCCGCCGGGAAGTTGCAGCCAATAGTGAAAGAACCAAGGCAGAGACATCTCCAGCTCATCCCCTGTTTGGGTATCAGCCAGCACGCCAACGACTTAAATCTAGAAATAGCTTTCTTAGATCTACAGAGACACTTGCTGGAACACCCCAGCAAGCGAGAGTCCAAAAGTGGCAGGCCCAAACCCAGCACCTCAATTCATGGGTGATACCAGATGAGAGACTCCCCCCTGGGCACTCAGAAGACTGGGCGACTTGGAAGGCGCTGAACAGACTGCGCTCTGGCACCACGAGATGCAGAGCCAACCTTCAGAAATGGGGCTACAGGGTGGAATCCTCAGCATGCGAGTGCGGAGAAGAACAAACCACTGACCACCTGCTGCAATGCACCCTGAGCCCTGCCACATGCACGATGGAGGACCTTCTTGCGGCAACCCCAGAGGCACTCCAAGTGGCCAGATACTCGTCAAAGGACATTTAACCAAATATCAAATTTGCAAAATCTGTGTGGGTTTTTTCCCCTCTTTTCTTTTTCTTTCTAATCTCTGTGTTTGTTTTGCTCTGTTAGAATTGTAATACAATGGTTGCTGATGACACGACAAATAAATAAATAAATCTCTCTAGGGAGGGCATTCCAGAGCCAGGGAGCCACCACCGAGAAGGCCCTCTCTCTCGTTTCCACCAACCATACCTGTGACGGGGGTGGGACTGAGAGAAGGGCCTCCCCAACAGATCTCAAGACCCACATCGGTTCGTAGGAGATGCAGTCTTGAAGACAGGTTGGACCTGAAGCATATCTCAAGAGTTCACAACTGCTCTTAATTGTATGGATATCAAATGAGTTCTACATATAGCCTTCTTTTCGCACTCAAAATCATTTTTTCCTGTTTTCTTCTCCCAAACCCCCTTTTTTTCCTCCAACAGAACAGCATAAATACCAAATTTCATTATCAAAAAACCCAGACTAAAATAAGAAATCTGGAGACAATAAGATTAATCAAAACCTTTCGCAATGATGAACAAACTGGAGTCTTTCTCCTATGGATTGAGGAGTATGGATATGCAGTCCTCACTGCCTAATACATTTTACTGGTCACCTACAGAAGCACCAAGCACAAGCCACCTCTATCATTTGCCTTGAGAAACTAGTAGCAGGGAATCCTGACATATGACTATTTTCAATAAATACATAAATAAACAACAGCTCAGTTACACTCAGCTCTGTGGAGATTTTTCTCCTATAGACACTGCCATGTTAGATTTCCTTCTCAACGCTCTAAACAAGCCACACTGGAATGTTAAGATGCAAGCTTGGTATAATTACACAACAGCCAGCAAAGAGGGCAACATTATAAGGATGCTTCATCTCAATATAGATTACTAGGTTGGCATTTCAATGACAGGAAGTCAAACTGGTTTTTTTAACTTGAACTAGAGCTGAATCATAAGTTGTATTTTACCAACTGAAACACAGAGAAACACTTTTCTGTGCTTCAGATTTAAACTGTCAGTCTCTACTTTAAAATTAAACTGGAACAATAGGCTAAGCTACAGAGAACAACCATGTTTTGCCCTAGATCAAACCTGCCAAGACTCCCCGGTCTAGTCTAAGTGCAAGCACTGGGGCCAAACTTCCTGAAAAACACAACAGGGAAATTGCCTGGGGTGGGCCAGAAGCACGTACTTACCCATCTCTACCTTTACTGACGATCTTCACTTCAAAATAATAAATACCACAGGCTGCAGGAATGGGATGGGTAGCCCTGACTGAGGCAGCATCCTTGTGATTTTTCCCATGTCCTGGAAAAAAAGGAAAAGGGTGTTTTTGAGAACACTTTTTATCACATTTCATCAATTGTAAGACACCATCAGTTCTAAGATGTACCTTAATCAACAAAAATACATAAGATGCACCTGCAATACTAAGACACAGGCCATTTTTAGAGATGGAAAAAAGTGCATCTTAGAATTGAAGAAATACAGTACTTCGCCATGATAGTTATCAAACTAGAACAGAACGGAGCAAGAATAATTTTTCACTGAAATTCAGAAAAGGATGCTTCTCTGCTTAAAATAATAATAATAATAATAATAATAATAATAATAATAATACTTTATTTGTACCCCACTGTTTTCTTAGATCTACAGAGACACTCGCTGGAACACCTCAGCAAGCGAGAGTCCAAAAGTGGCAGGCCCAAGCCCAGCACCTACATCCGTGGGTGATACCAGATGAGAGACTCCCCCCTGGGCACACAGAAGACCGGGCGACTTGGAAGGCGCTGAACAGACTGCGCTCTGGCACCACGAGATGCAGAGCCAACCTCAAGAAATGGGGCTACAAAGTGGAATCCACGACATGCGAGTGCGGAGAAGAGCAAACCACTGACCACCTGCTGCAATGCAACCTGAGCCCTGCCACATGATGCAACACCAGAGGCAACACCAGAGGCACTCCAGGTGGCCAGATACTGGTCAAAGGACATTTAACCAACTACCAAGTCTGCAAAAGCTATGTGTTTTCTTTTTAATCTGTGTGTTTGTTTTGTTCTGTTAAAATTGTAATACAATGGTATGGTTGCTGATGACACGATAAATAGAAATGTAATACAATGGTATGGTTGCTGATGACACGATAAATAAATAAATAACCCCGCTACCATCTCCCCATGTAAAATAATGGGCCCCTGCACTGCCTCTCTCTTTGTAAAGAAAGAGAGGCACACGGACCCCAATCGGATGGCCATGAGGCAAACTATTGCCGTTTCCAGGGGAAGACAGAAGGAAGGGTAAAAAGCCTGGGTATAAACCAAAACAAACGTCCAGCTCTTGCTCAAGCCTCACGTCAATTCCTCGCAGCTCTCAAAACAGAGCAACACTTCATAACTCAACAGGTAAGATAAAGCACCTGCGTCAAACTCAAGGCCCAGGGCCCAAATCCGGCCCGCAATGTCATTTTATGTGGCCCTCCAGATGCCAGACGAATAGTCCTGTATTCCTCCTCCGTAGACATCTTTATCAGAGTTATTATCATTAATTATTATTAACTTTATTTATACCCCGCAAAATCTCCCGAAGGACTCGGTGCGGCTTACAAAGGCCAAGGCCGCCAACAAACAACAACATACAGATACAACTGTAAAACTCATAAGCAAATAATAAAACATCAAGCAAAACCAATAAAACACTAAAAACAATGACATCATGACGCATTTAAAACCTAAAAGCCGGGCCAAATGTAAAGGACAAAATTTAAAAGTGCGGAACTTGAGAGGAGGAATGTAGAAGTTTTTTGGAGGTAAGTGCAATGTGCAGAAAATCCTAAAACTAACAAAGTGCATTTGGGACATGATGCCGGGAGTTTCCTATTCTGGAAAGGCACACTGGAACAGCCAGGTCTTCAGGCTCTCCCTAAAGATTGCCAACGTCGGGGCTTGTCTGATGTCCTTGGAGAAAGAGTTCCAGAGTCGGGGGGCCACCACAGAGAAGGCCCTGTCCCTCGTACCCACCAAACGCGCTTGCGATGCAGGTGGGATCGTGAGCAGGGCCTCTCCAGATGATCGAAGGGAACGTGTGGGTTCATATATGGAGGTGCGGTCACGCAGGTAGTTGATGGGAGTTGAGGTATGGTAATATCTAGGAGGCTGCAGTTTGTCCTGTTTAGCCAGAATAGTGGAATTTTAATTTAGACACAAGGTTTATGGATCTGATGTCTGAAGTTAAAAGGCCCTTTAACCTTTCCCCAATCTCAGAGCCACTAATGCCATGGGTCTGAATTCCCACTATCCCCAGTCCTCATGGCAGATATTCAAAAGTGATGGGAGTTGTTGTTCAATAACATCTGAGGACCCAAACTGGCTAAAACTAAAAAGACTGACCATTCTGTGTGTAAACATATATAGTTGTCTCTCTATATCAGGCATGGGCAAACTTCGGCCCTCCAGCTACCGGCTGTTAGGAATTGTGGGAGTTGAAATCCAAAACACCTGGAGGACCAAAGTTTGCCCATGCCGGCTCTATATCCAGGGATTCCCCATCCATGGACTCAATGGCCCTTTGAAGGCAACTATAAGGCTGATGTGGCTCTTGATGAAAATGAGTCTGACAGTTCTGGGCTAAAGCCTTTCCAGTTTGATTCAGATTCTCACACAGACGGCCTTGATCCCGGGAAGGCCTCGTCCTCTGCCCGAGCCGCAAGGAAGCCCAGACATGCCATGTCTCTCACCGCCTTCGCTCCTGATTCTTAAATGCCACCTAGGAAGATCCCTCTTTCACGGGGTTATGAAATTAACTCCGCAAAACAAAGGTGTGTGGTTTTGTGAATGATAATAATAATATTCATTTCTTATGGATTGAGGTGGGGTACAACATAAATCAAAACATATCAGCATAAAATGCATACATACATACATCGTGGTGTTATTGTCCAATGTTTATTGCTATTGTTTAATGTTTATTGCCTTGTTTTATGAGTTTATTTATTGTTGTATTTGTTATGCTGTTGTTTTACTGATGTGTTGGGCCTCGACCTCTTGTAAGCCGCACCGAGTCCTTCAGGAGATGTTAGCGGGGTATAAATAAAGGTTTATTCTTATTCTTATTAAAACACACCATTATAAAATACATACACCAAAACACAGGGTAGAAAGATCAATCTACAGCAGCCACAGAGTGCAAGTCCAAAACTCATGATTGAAAGTTTGAACTGCTAGGTTGGCAGAAGCTTGGGCTAACAGCAGGCGCTCACCCCACTCCTGGATTCGAACTGCCCACCTTTCCTTCAGTCAGCAAATTCAGCAGCTCAGCAATTTAACCACTGTGCTACTGGGTCTTCTTGTGGGAGTTGGCATCCAAAACACCCAGAAGGCCGAAGCTGACCCATGCTACAGAGAACAACAATGTTTTGCCCTAGCTTGTGTAGCACCACGTAAACCCAAGGTTCCCAGTGTATTCACTTCTATCTTCGGGCCCTCCAAATCCAGGATGGGGCGCAGCTGGAGTTTTAGACAAAGCCCTCCTGACCTTGGCATCTCCCTGGGCTGACATTTGGGCCCCTTCCACACAGCTGCATAAAATTGAACTGGATTATATGGCAGTGTGACCTCTGAATATTTTATTTATTATTTCACACATTTCTACCCCGCCCTTCTCCCCACAAAGGGGGACCCCTCGGGGCGGCCTCGCATAAGCATCAAATGATGCTATCAACATATACACCACAAGAATTACCATTGAAACAGTAAAAATCATTTTAAAACATTATACAAATTCAGTAAACAAATTCATTTAACAATAAATTAACGTGCCAATTAAAACCAAGACCAAGCCAATGTCACATATGTCCAAAATTTCCTTTCCTATTGATGCTGCCTCTAGTCGAACACCTGGCCCCAGAGCCAAGTCTTCAGTTGTCTTCTAAAGGACAGGAGGAAGGTGGTCAACCTGGTGTCCTTAGGGAGGGAGTTTACAGACGGGGGGGCCACTGCCGAGAAGGCCCCGTCCCTCGTCCCCACCAACCACGTTTGCGAAAGTGGTGGGATCAAGAGCAGGGCCTCTCCTGACAATATTAAGCTTCGTGATGGTTCATAGCAGGAGATACGTTCGGACAGGTAATCTGGGCCAGAACTGTGCAGTGGTTCTCAACCTGGGGTCCCCAGATGTTTTTGGCCTACAACTCCCAGAAATCCCAGCGGGTTTACCAGCTGTTAGGATTTCTGGGAGTTGAAGGCCAAAAACACCTGGGGACCCCAGGTTGAGAACCACTGATTTTGGGCTTTAAAGGTTAAAACCAGCACTTTGAATTGGTCCCCGAAGCTAATCGGCAGCCAGTGGAGCTGGCACAACAAAGGAGTCGTATGTTCCCTGTACGCTGCTCCGGTTAACAACCTGGCTGCTGACTGTTGGCCTAATTGAAGCTTCCAGAAGTTTCCAAAGGCAGCCCCACGTAGAGAGTGTTGCAGTAGTCTATTCAGGATGTAACCAGAGCGTGGACCACCGTGGCCAAGTCAGACTTCCCAAGAAATGGGCGCAGCAGCTGGCGCACAAGTGTTAATTGTGCAAAAGCTCTCCCGGCCACTGCCGAGACCTGGGGCCCCAGTGGATAACCCAGTCCAAAGGAGATATTGTGGGACGATCTGCCTTGATATTCTGGGATACAGGGCTGTGTGGATGGGCCCTTGGAGCAAGCTGTGGACATTGCAGGGCCCTTCCAAGGCAGGAAATGCCTGAAGGTGGGTGGCCTGAGCCCACCCTCTGATCCTGTGGGATGTCCTCCTGCCTTGATCTCCTGGGATGACCTATAGGGCCGTGTGGAAGGGCAGATGCCTTCACTGTGCCTGGTTGTGACCCCCAGGTTGTGCCAGTTGGCTTTTGTATGATATTGTTTCTAGCGCCCACTTTTTGCTTGATGTTCAGGCAGTGCTTCTTGTCCATGGCGGCCTAGGCCGGCATTGTGGGATGATCTGCCTTGATATTCTGGGAGACAGGGCTGTGTGGATGGGCCCTTGGAGCAAGCTGTGGACGTTGCAGGGCCCTCCCAAGGCAGGAAATGCCTGGAGCTGGGTAGCCTGAGCCCACGCTCTGATCCTGTGGGGTGTCCTCCTGCCTTGACCTCCTGGGATGATTCATACTGAGCCGTGTGGAAGGGCCCCATGTCTCTCAGGAGAGCAAGCCAGGAAAGGTTGGGTGGTCTGAGTCCCCCCTCTGCTCCTGTGGGATGTCCTCCTGCCTTGACCTCCTGGGATGATTCATACTGAGCCGTGTGGAAGGGCCCCATGTCTCTCAGGAGAGCAAGCCAGGAAAGGCTGGGTTGCCTGAGCCTACCCTCTGATCCTGTGGGATGTCCTCCTGCCTTGACCTCCTGGGATGACCTGTAGGGCCGTGTGGAAGGGCAGATGCCTTCACTGTGCCTGGTTGTGACCCCCAGGTTATGCCAGTCAGCTTTCGTATGATCTTGTTTCTAGCGCCCACTGTTTGCTTGATGTTCAGGCAGTGGTTTTTGTCCATGACAGCCTAGGCCGGCATTGTGGGACGATCTGCCTCAATATTCTGTGTGGATGGGCCCTTGGAGCAAGCTGTGGACCTTGCAGGGCCCTTCCAAGGCAGAAAAGGCCTGAAGGTGGGTGGCCTGAGCCCACCCTCTGATCCTGTGGGGTGTCCTCCTGCCTTGACCTCCTGGGATGATCCATACTGGGCCCCATGTCTCTCAGGAGAGCAAGCCAGGAAAGGTTGGGTGGTCTGAGTCCCCCCTCTGCTCCTGTGGGATGTCCTCCTGCCTTGACCTCCTGGGATGATTCATACTGAGCCGTGTGGAAGAGCCCCATGTCTCTCAGGAGAGCAAGCCAGGAAAGGCTGGGTGGCCTGAGCCCACGGTCTGATCCTATGGGATGTCCTCCTGCCTTGACCTCCTATCCTGGGCCGTGTGGAAGGGCCCCATGTCTTCCAGGGGGAGTGGACCCCCCCCCCCCCCAGACCAGGTTGACACCCTCCACCGGCGGGCTCGGCCCTTAATGGGTTCCCCTCCTCCTGCCCACCGGGCTCCCTCTCCCCTGAAGCCCAGCATCCCTGGCTCCTATGCGGGGAGGCCCTTCCCTTGCGGCCTACATTTGCTACCTTGCTACCTTGGAGCAAGCTGTGGACCTTGCAGGGCCCTTCCATCTCAGGAGAGCAAGCCAGGAAAGGCTGGGTGGCCTGAGCCCACCCTCTGATCCTGTGGGACGTCCTCCTGCCTTGACCTCCTATCCTGGGCCGTGTGGAAGGGCCCCATGTCCTCCAGGGGGAGTGGACCCCCACCCTTAGTGGGTCCCCCTCCTCCTGCCCCCCGGGCTCCCTCTCCCCCTGAAGGCCAGCCCCCCTCCCGGCTCCTACTACTACTTCCCTTCCCTTTTGGGCCTACCCTTGTAGTGTACGCGGAGGTTCCCCTGGGAGAGGCCGATGTAGTTGTACTTGTCCTTGGGGCTCCAGGCGCGCGGGAGCGGCGTCTCGGCCAGGTTGACGGCGGGGTAGAGCCGGCGGAGGCGCTGCCCGAGCTCCTGCTGCTGCTCCTGCTGCTGATGCTCCTCCTCGGGGGCCGGGGGCGGAGCGGGGGCCAGGCCGGAGCCTCCCCCAGGGAAGCTAATGCTGCCGCTGCTGCCGCTGGTGGGGGCGCCCGCGTCCGCCATCTTGGACCCTCTGTTGTGTCAGCCGCGGCCCCGCCGAGCCCGTCTCCCCGCCCGGCCAATGGGAGCACGCCTCGGCCACAATGGCGCCGAAAGGCACGCTGGGAAAGCGGGTTCGCCGCCCATTGGCGCCCGGCGCTGCCCTCACGGCGGCGGACTACCACTCCCGAAAGGCACCGCGCGAGGCAGGGATGACGCGGGCACGTCGCGCCGCGCGCCGGAACAAACAGTCCCCTCGGGGAGGCGCGCGGGGCGGGGCCTGTTGCCATGGCGCCGCGGTGTCAACACTCTCTCCTTCCTTCCTTCCGGCCGAGGCCGCCGCCGCCATGGACAGCCGCGCCTCGGGCTTCTCTGGGTGAGTCCGCCCGGAGGGAGGGAGGGCTCTGGATGGGAGGATCTCTAGACCAGGCCTGGGCCTACTTGGGCCTTCCCTCCAGGGGGTTTGGACTCCAACTCCCACCATTCCCCACAGCCGGTAGGCTGTGGGGAATGGTGGGAGTTGGAGTCCAAACCCCCTGGAGGGAAGGCCCAAGTAGGCCCAGGCCTGGTCTAGAGAGTAGTTAGAGGGGAGGGCTTCAGTAGGCATGGGCCAGCTTGGGCCTTCCCTCCAGGTATTTTGGACTCCAACTCCCACCATTCCTCACAGCCTCAGACCCCTTCCTTTCCCCCCTCAGCCGCTTAAGCAGGGTGTCAGTCAGGCCTGGGCAAAATTGGGCCCTCCATCTAATTTGGACTCCGACTCCCACAATTCCTAACAGTGTCAATCAGGACTGGGCTCCCCTCCCTTCAGGTGTTCTGGACTCCAACTCCCAGCATTCCTCACAGCCTCAGGCCCCTTCCTTTCCCCCCTCAGCCAACGTTAGGCTCGGTTGCCTGTGCAGAGTGCAAGGAAGCTTCCTCTACAGCAGGCCTGGGCCAACTTGGGTAGGCTGTTAGGAATGGTGGGAGTTGGAGTCCAAAACCCCTGGAGGGAAGGCCGAAGTAAGCCCAGGTCTGATATAGAAAGCAGTTGGAGGGGAGGGCTTGAGTAGGCATGGGCCAGCTTGGGCCTTCCCTCCAGGTGTTTTGGACTCCAACTCCCATCGTTCCCCACAGCCTCCGGCCCCTTCCTTTTCCCCCTCAGCCGCTTAAGCCGAGTGCTGGGTCCATCATCAACGTTAGGCTCGGTTGCCTGTGCAGAGTGCAAGGAAGCTTCCTCTACAGCAGGCCTGGGCCAACTTGGGTAGGCTGTTAGGAATGGTGGGAGTCGGAGTCCAAAATCCTGGAGGGAAGGCCCAAGTAGGCCCAGGTCTAATATAGAGAGCAGTTGGAGGGGAGGGCTTGAATAGGCATGGGCCAACTTGGGCCCTCCCTCCAGGTGTTTTGGACTCCAACTCCCATCATTCCCCACAGCCTCCGGCCCCTTCCTTTTCCCCCTCAGCCGCTTAAGCTGAGTGCTGGGCCCATAACCATATTTGGCTCGGTTGCCTGTGCAGAGTGCTAGGAAGTTTCCTCTACAGCAGGCCTGGGCCAACTTGGGTAGGCTGTTAGGAATGGTGGGCGTTGAAGTCCAGAACCCTGGAGGTAAGGCCCAAGTTGGCCCAAGCCTGGTCTAGAGAGCATCCCACTTTGAATCCTGTGCTTGCCTCTTGCAGATCTCTGGGGTTTGTCATTGCAATCATGAATATTATTTATTTATTATTTATTTACAGTATTGATATTCCGCCCTTCTCCTCACCCCGCAGGGGACTCAGGGCGGATTACAGTGTACACATATATGGCAAACATTCAATGCCAATTTTTGACATACAAAAATTGGGCCTTCCCTCCAGGGGGTTTGGACTCCAACACCCACCATTCCTTGCACTCTGCACAGGCAACCGAGCCTAACGTTGGTTATGGGCCCAGCACTCAGCTTAAGCTGAGGAAAAGGAAGGGGCCGGAGGCTGTGGGGAATGGTGGGAGTCGGAGTCCAAAACACCTGGAGGGAAGGCCCAAGCTTGCCCATGCCTACTCAAGCCCTCCCCTCCAACTGCTCTCTATACTAGGCCTGGGCTAACTTCGGCCTTCCCTCCAGGTATTTTGGACTTCAACTCCCACCATTCCTGATAGCCGACCCACTGGAAATCCCCAGTGTGAAGACCTTGCGCCTCACAGCAACCAGGCGCAGAGCCTTCACAGCAGTGGCACCATCACTCTGGAATACTCTGCCATCTGAAGTCCGTGCCTTGCAGGATTGATTCCGCAGGGCATGTCAGACATATCTATTTCGACGGGCCTTTGATCTCTGATTGTTTTTAAATTGTTTTAAATTGTTTTTAAATTGTGTTCGATTTTAGCCATTCTTGTAAGCCACTCCGAGCCCCAGGGGAGTGGCCGCATATACGTTTGAATCATAAATAAATAAATCAATACGTTGGCCCAGGCCTGCTGTAGAGGAAACTTCCTTGCACTCTGTACATGCAACCAAGCCTAACGTTGGTTGAAGGGGAAAAGGAAGGGGCCTGAAGCTGTGAGGAATGGTGGGAGTTGGAGTCCAGAACACCTGAAGGGAGGGGGGCCCAGTCCTGATTGACACTGTTAAGAATTGTGGGAGTCGGAGTCCAAATTAGATGGAGGGCCCAATTTTGCCCAGGCCTGATTGACACCCTGCTTAAGAGGCTGAGGGGGAAAAGGAAAGGGTCTGAGGCTGTGAGGAATGGTGGGAGTTGGAGTCCAAAATACCTGGAGGGAGGGCCCAAGTTGGTCCATGCCTACTCAAGCCCTCCCCTCCAACTGCTCTCTATATTAGACCTGGGCCTACTTGGGCCTTCCCTCCAGGGGTTTTGGACTCCAACTCCCACCATTCCTAACAGCCTACCAGAATACTTTGCTTAAAAAGTATTCATGACTGCGACGACAAACCCCAGAGATCTGCAAGAGGCAGGCCCAGGATTCAAAGTGGGATGCTCTCTAGACCAGGCCTGGGCCAACTTGGGGAGGCTGTTAGGAATGGTGGGAGTTGGAGTCCAAAACCCTGGAGGTAAGGCCCAAGTTGGCCCAGGCTTTCCTCTTCCCTGAAGCAGATTCAAGGTGGCTTACACATGGCAATTATTCAGTTCCTTAAAGCACATACCACACATCAAGCTTAAAATAAATTAAAATAAAATTTAATTCCAAATCTGTTGTTGCACTGTGCCATTCTCCGAAAGCCTGATCCCAAGGCCAGGTTTTCACTTTCCTTCTGAAGTCTAGGAAGGAGGGGGATGATCTAATGTTGCCAGGGAGGGAGTTCCACAGCTGAGGAGCCACCACTGAGAAGGCCCTGTCTCTTGTCCCCACCAGTTGCGCTTGCGAGGAAGCCAGGACCAAGAGCAGGGCCTCCCAAGACGATCTTAATGTCCGAAGTGGGTCATAGGGGGTGATACATTAAGACAAGTAAGCTGGTCTGGTTCCTTTTAGAGCTTTATAGACTAAAGCCAGCACTTTGAATTGTGCTCGGTAGCAGACTGGCAGCTGGTGGATTTATCTATTTATTTATTTATATATTTATTTGCCACACTTTTATCCCGCCCTTTTCAACCCAAAGGCAACTCAGCGCAGTGTACAGACTGGCAATAATTAGAATCCTAGAATCCTAGAATCACAGAGTTGGAAGAGACCTCATGGGCCATCCAATCCAACCCCGTTCTCCCAAGAAGCAGGAGTATTGCATTCAAATCACCCCCGACAGATGGCCATCCAGCCTCTGTTTAAAAGCTTCCAAGGAAGGAGCCTCCACCACACTCCAGGGCAGAGAGTTCCACTGCTGAACAGCTCTCACAGTCAGGAAGTTCTTCCTCATGTGGAAGTTCTTCCTCATGTAGTGGCATGCAAAGAGAGTAAAAACCTGGCTCTTTGAGCAAGCTTTTGGAACCTCATTGTAACTACATAAACTCAGTATTAGAGGGTGAACACACATAAATACATAGTTTAAAACAGGTTAAATCACATAATAAAATTCATATAAAAACAATGTAAAACTATACAAATCAATGACTTCCAGGTTTAAATTCATGTCCATTTGCCTCATTAAGCCGTTCCATATTTGTTCACAATACTGAGTTTATCTACTTACAATGAGGTTCCAAAAGCTTGCTCAAAGAGCCAGGTTTTTACTCTCTTTGCACGCCACTCCGGTGATCAAACCTGGCTGCTGCCCATTGGACCAATGGAAGCTTCCGAACGGTCTTCAAAGGCAACCCCACATAGAGCGTGTTGCAGTAATAGATACGGAATATAACAAGAGAGTGGACCACCGTGGCCAAGTCTGACTGATATCAAAACAACACTACCACCAGTACTGTATATCTGGAAAGGAGTAACAGGAATGTCTTGATAGGTTGAATATACACCTTTATATTGCCAAACTGTCTTATTTCTTTCTGGGTAGAATCTACGCTTTGTCCGCTTTCATTAGAAAAGCCACCCACCTGGGAGATCTCTTTATCTCACAAAATGGGGTCCCCTGTCATGGTGATTGATTCTTTCACACTCGTCACTCTACTCCCCCTGCTTTCATCTGGTAGTTTAATCCCATTTTACCAAACTTATTATTTAATCAAGTTTTATTGTATTTTAATTTATTTTGGTTAACTATTACAGGAGTTTTAGGATGGTGATTACTGTGTCTCTGTATTTCTGTTTTTTTGTCTTTTATTGTTGACACGGTCAGTGGGCTAATCAATAAACAGATCTATCTATAAACATCTTTATGTAGTTTTGTATTCATCTTATGGTCATATACTGTTTCTTTTATTTTAGGTTAGGAATAAGCAATCAGGAACTTGAGAAAAGGTATTACTTTTATTCTGTTTATACAGTATTCTACTCACATGAGAAGAGAGTTGCTAAAAAGGGGACAACACAAAGTTTTGGTGCTGTTGGAATGATGGCTGACTTACTGTGGCAGCACCTCTTTAATTAAACTGTTTGTACCTTCCTCCTAATTACTTAGAGCAGGGGTGAGGCGTGAGTCACCTACACAGATGTTCTCACAATGCTTCACCATGGGTTATGCTGGCTGGATCTGGTAGAAATTGTAGTCTAATAACTTTTAGAGCTTCACAGCATCCCCTCCCTTGATAAAGATCGGTGGTTCCCAACCTGTGGTCTATGGACCACCAATGGTCTGCAAGAACTAAAATATGGTCTGTGACCTCACCATTCCTACACCATTATGTGATGGTACTCACCTTGAAGGCCTTGCATGGTCTGGGGCCGATGTCCCTGAGGGACCGCCTCACCCCCTCCCAACCCCAGAGACCCCTCCGTTCTGAGGACCAAGATCTATTGGAAATTCCCAGTGTCAAGACCTTGCGCCTAACAGCAACCAGACACAGAGCCTTCACAGCAGTGGCCCCATCACTCTGGAATACTCTGCCACCTGAAGTCCGTGCCTTGCGGGACTTATCAGCTTTCCGCAGGGCTTGTAAGACATACCTGTTTCGACAGGCCTTTGATTGTTGATTTGTTGTTTTTACATAGTTTTTACATTGTTTTAAATTGTGTTAGATTTTAGTCGTTCTTGTAAGCCGCTCCGAGCCCCAGGGGAGTGGCGGCATATAAGTTCGAATAATAAATAAATAAATAAATAAATAAAATTATGAGAGTGACTGATCTTGTGAAACCCTCTTATGGTGCCGAGGCTTATTAAATAAATAATGTCATTCATAAATAAATATGGTTTTCTGTGGGCGAGCAGATGTTGACTACTGGGTGGCATATGTTCTGTTTCAGAAACTACAACTGATGTAGTTTATCCAATGCAATTTTCTGAATCAGCACCCCAAATAACCAAACTGAATCTAAAGTTGACCAAAAACTGCTTCGTAGCCCTTGTGGTACTAATGTTGGAGAGTGGTCTGTGGTCAATGTGGTCCCTGGTCAAGTGGTCAAAAAAGAAAAGGTTGGGAACCACTGGTATAGACAATTCCCAGATTATAAGACTCAAGAACACTGTCTTGGCTGACAGCAGAGCTGCATAACTGCAGTGTTAAACCAATGCTATGTTTCAGTCATATATCAGAACAGTCTCTCAATAGATTTGGTTCGTCAGACATATTCTGCTATTGAAACCGGGCTTCCACTGGACCCTATTACTCTTCTCGCTCTCCTGTCTTCAGTACAGGACTAAACCTTCAATATTCTGGTTGGTAAACTGGTGGTAAAATGCAATCAGCAGTTTCAGACAAAATGAGAATTTTTTGTTTAAACAAACCAGCGTGCATGAGAACGAAGAAGAGTGGGAGGAAGGAGGGCATAGCCTTGATGCTCATTCCTGGCTTCTCAAAGAATTAGGCAGTGTTGTTTCTAAGGCTCACAAAGTCTGGCCGTAGGAGTTGCAAAATCAAGCAAACTCACAAGTATTTTATTTGAAGGAGAATTATGCTTCCAGAAGGCCTTTCAGAGGGTTTGTGTCCTTCAAAACGGGGATATGAGAAACCATATAGACTCTGACAGGTTGCTGCATGGTTGCTGTTAGCATTCCTTACTTTGGGCTATTTGGGGTTGGGCTGCTACAGGGTGGGTTCCATGGGCCACAGGGTTTGTGCTGGAGCGGCATTAACTCCCTCGTGTTGGGAATGTCCTTCTCAGTAGTACTGCCAATTCTTCTTGCCATTATGTAGGGTCTCATTCCGACAGTCCCTCCAGACTTTAAAAACCCAAAAGAGTGTTTCTGCCTTGAATACACCATCTCAGAAGATATCACTCCTGAAGAAACAGAAAAGCCTGGTGAGTGGAGCAGTGCCAGCCCATCGATGCCCATCGGGTCTTGGAAGGCTTCTGTCATTTGGGCAGCCTCAAAGGCCTTGGCAAGAGGGTGCCATTTCCGTTGGTTTTAATTTTGAGTATGTGTTTTAAACACTGTTTCCAACAATGTTTTGATTTGTTTTAAAATAATGTGTTTACCAATATTAATGTGCTGTGTACCACTTGGGTCTGAAAGGCAATAAATAGTTACGTAAACACATAATAAGGTATGGAATCTTAGAATTATAGAGTTGGAAGAGACCACGAGGGTTATGCAGCCCAACCTCCTGCCAGGAGAGAAATTGCAGGAAAGGAAAGGAAAACAGAAGCCTTCTTCCTATATGGCTCATGGTGCCGGGTCTGTGAGGCTTTACTAATTGAAAAATTATCAGATGAGTCACAGGCCTCACCCAGCCTGTTAACAATATTCCTTTACTGAAAAAATGATTTTCTTCACATACTATATTAATGAGAGCATGGAGTGCATCGTATCGCTAGCCCACTACTTAAACCTCTTGAAAGATGTCACATCAGATTCCTCTTGTTTGCATGCTTTTCAAAATATATTTAATGATGGCCTTTTGCTATCTTTGTTATTCTGCCAATGGCATTCATGTTAGTTGTGTTCTTTTTCTTTTGACTGTTTACACAGTGCTTCATAAAAGCAATAAAATGTTACAAATAAAAACAACACAGATCTCCCCCTGAATCTGACCTTTAAGTTGATGTAACCCTATGTTGTTATATCAGACGGATAGGAGCTCCCTGTGGTTCAGGCAGGATCCTTTCCTGGTTCTACTAGGACAGTGGTTCTCTGTGAGCCACGAGACTGAAAATCCCATCCGCGAAACTCCTTCCACTTTATTTATTTATTTTATTTCTGCTCCTTTCCGCAGAGCTAACTGGTTGCGCTCCTTTTGGTACTTATGTTGGAGAGTGGTCTCTGGTCAAAGTGGCCCTGGTCAAGTGAGCCCTGGTCAAAAAAAAAAGACCGGGAACCACTGTACTACTGGTTCCTGGCATTTTCCAGTTGTCTCCCATCCAAATACTCACTAAGAACAATATTGCTTAGCTTCTCTAATAAAAAAAAAGACTGGGTATGTCCAGATTTGTGAACTCAACCCTGGTACAAGAGAAAAGAAGTGTGCAAAAAATAAAGAAAAGTGGCGGGGGGAGAAATCTTTCTTGCATATTTTGAAGATTTCCAGACTTGTGTAGGGTGCAAGGAGGAACTCAAGTGGCTGGTGGTGCTCAGATGGAATTTTATGAAAAGATTAGACAAAAAACCCCAAAACCATAACAAAAGCTTCATTTTCCCATCCTCAATGTTTAGGTTCATTCTAGCAGCCAGTTGTCTTCATGGCCTTCGTACGCCCCGGGACAAGTGATCTTGCAGAACCGAAAACCTTGTACTCTTCCTGATTGGCAACGGTATGTGTGAAAACAGGGTGCAAACAACTACATTAAAACCTTGCAAGCTCTGGGATGGGGCTTGCTTCCTTTCTGAGGCAAACCATCTGAGCAAGGCGATTAGTGACCATGGCTCTTGGAGGTCTCTCAAGTCCAAAGCTGGCTAGATGGCAAACAACAATAAACTTTCTGTCCAACCACTCTCTTTGTCCATCTAGACCAGAGCTTTCTAAAATGTGTGTCACGACACATTGGTCTGTCGACTGCGGTGTGTAGATATCCCATATGAACGTAATGAGAATGCTCCGAATATGCATGTAGAATGTGCAATACCAACTTGCATATGCATTTTTTATGCAGCAAAGGTGCCAATTAGTATTGGTAACATTATTAATGTTAGTATTGGTAATGTGTTGCTACTCATAAATGACAAAAATCTTGGAAATTTATGATGCTATCTTGCAAATTATGTATTTTAAAAATACAAGTAAAAGGTCTTCATGATATGTTGTGCCCCTGTACCTTTTGTTATTACAATTTACGTATGTGTCCATATCGCTTATAATGTATTGGTTTAACCTCTGGTTTGGTAGTAAAATTGAATGACTGTGTTGCAAAATCCTGCTTGTCTAAACAGTGACTCTCCAGCATGAAATGTTTGGAAAACTCTTATCTAGACAGTGCTGTTTACTCTGGATTTGCAGGTCCTCAAACAGGGAAGGTTTGCTGTTCTCTGCTTAGGATCCTTATATCTAGAGATGCTGTGACTGAAGTTGACATCTCACGCTTGAGACCATGCTGGCCAATCACACCTCCATGAGTGTTGCTCACAACTAAATTTTCTTGCTGAAATAGTGATGTTTTGGTGGAGATGCTACAGTTATATTAAACAATGAAATAAGTGGCATAATCTTGAACTGTATTTCAGCCCCACCAAAGTTCCCATTTCTGGTTCTCTCGCAAAGCCACGCTACCTTGAAGAACTGGAATCCTATCTGCGGAAAGAGCTGCAAGCTCTGGATCTGACGAAAGGGAAAGTTCAGGAACTGAAGCTCCAGGTCTGAGCACCAAATGCTTGTCAAACAAATACTTATGGCTATAAATAAGGGGCGAGGAATGAGTGTGTGGGCTCTCCTCATCTCTCTCCATCAGCTGTGCTTATGTGGGCATTTTGGAAACGGATATAGAAAAGTAACCTGAACAAGTCCTGGAAAACTTCCATATCTCATGTTCCAGCTTTCATGAGATGGTTCCTAGCAAATTACCTTGAGGAGAACCACCTTTCTCTCAGAGGTAGACAGGGGCTTTCTGAGCAGTGCTGCACACTCGCAGTGCCATTTTAATTTCCAATGTGGAAATTACTAACTGTGGGGATCACACTAACTTGGTGACTGAGGAGCTTCTTCACATCTTGCCACGTAATCTGTCTTCAGTCCTAGGGCTTCTCCAGATGAGACAAATGTGGTGGGAGGCGGTTGTTTGTTGCTGGAGCTTTCTTCAAAAAAAATCCTAATAACATTTCTGTTGTGCCATTTCATGACGCCTCCTGAATTTTAATTATTTATTTATTTATTTATTTATTTGCTGCATTTGTTAACCGCCGCTCTCAGCCCTAGGGCGACTCGCGGCGGTGTACAACATATAAAAAACACATTTTACAATAACTACAACGACAAAAAACAACATATCACTAATACACTATCATCTAATTACACTAAAATAATCCGCTTCGTCTTATCATAGAATCATAACCAATCTCGTAGTCTATATTCTGTTCCAGTTGTCATTTCCAGTTACTGTAGCATTTAGTTAAATGCCTTCTCGAATAGCCATGTCTTCAGGCTCTTCCGGAAGGACATAAGGGAGGGCGCCTGTCTGATGTCAACAGGGAGGGTGTTCCACAGCCGGGGGGCCACCACTGAGAAGGCCCTATCCCTCGTCCCCGCCAGGCGTGCCTGTGAGGCAGGCGGGATCGAGAGAAGAGCCTCCCTAGACGATCTCAAGGTCCTCGTGGGCTCATAGGCCGAGATGCGGTCCGAAAGGTATTTTGGGCCGGAACCGTTTAGGGCTTTGTAGGATAGCACCAGCACCTTAAATTGGGCCCGGTAGCAGATCGGCAGCCAGTGGAGCTGGAACAACAAGGGCGTTGTATGCTCCCTGCGTCCTGCTCCTGTTAGTAACATGGCTGCCGCGCGCTGGACTAGCTGAAGCTTCTGGGCCGTCTTCAAGGGCAGCCCCACGTAGAGAGCGTTGCAGTAGTCAAGGCGGGATGTGACCAGAGTGTGTACCACCGTGGCCAAGTCAGACTTCCCAAGGTACGGGCGCAGCTGGCGCACGAGCCTAAGCTGTGAAAATGCTCCCCTGGTCACCGCTGAAACCTGGGGATCCAGGCTCAACGATGAATCCAGGATCACACCCAAGCTGCGAACCTGCGCCTTCAAGGGGAGTGCGACCCCATCCAGCACAGGCTGTAACCCTAATTCATAAATAATTCATACCCAGAACTGGGTTTCTTTTTAAATCCTGGAGATATCAGAAGAAAAACAATGCCTCTTGTTCTACAAGGGCCAGCCAGCCCAACACCTGGGCATTTGGCCAGTGTTTCAGAACCCTGTACTGAACGATCTAACTGCTTCTTGTTGAGGACTTGAGGCTTGGGCAGTGTGGGGTGGCATCCTAACATCCCACACTCGGAGCCCAGGCTCCCTGTATAATACTCAGGCCTACTGCACATCCTTTCTGCATGGGGGAGAGGGACTATTGGGCATCCATTTGCTGTGATAGCATGACACTGGAGTGCTGGTAGTCAAGCCTCAAGCATACAACTAGCAGGGTGGAGCAGTGCTAACTTTGGTTTCCCTTGTTTTCTTTTTTCCTCCACCCAGCCTTATAGAGAAGTATTTGAATTCTTCATGGAAGAGTTTAAAACGTACAAGCCTTTACTGGCTTCCATCAAGAATGAGTATGACCTCACGATAGGTAAGAGATGCTGCCCTATATGAAGTATAACCCTGATTCCAAACGAGCAAATCTGCACAGCAAACTCTCAGGGGCCAAACTGTAACCACAGGTACAAATAACCTAGCAAAGTGCTGATAATTCTGGCTTAGTTCAGAAAAGGCATTTTTTTCCTTTGAATCCAGGTGGGAGAAATTTTAGCCTTTGTTTTGGATTTACATTTCCATTGGCCCCAGTTAGCCAGGGGAGTGGGAAGAGATCTAGCCTCAAAGCCTTGAAAGGCCAAGGAATCCCCACTCCTGATTGAAGTGTTACACAAAATAATCCCGGCAGTAATTCTGTCATAAGGGTATCGATGGGAGGAAAGCTCCTCGGTACGGAAGATGTCGCCACAGCAGCCCTGCCACAATGACCGGAGTCGCGCACAGCTTCCAAGATGCCGGAATTAAGATGGGGAAAACTGCCTTTACCTCTCTCTGTGTTGTTTGTCCTTGTGAATTTTATAATCACCACTGAATGTTTGCCCTAAGTGTGTCCCGTAAGCCGCTCTGCGGCCCCTTTGGCGTGAAAAGGGAAGGGTATAAATACCGTAAATGAATAAATAAATAAATAAACAATAAGTGGGCCTTCAAAATGCCATTTTTAAGGACCAAATCTCATTTAAGCAAGACTTTCAGTTGGTTCAACGGGTGGCAGCCAGGTTGTTAACTGGTGCTCCTTACAGGGAGAGGTCAACCCTCCTGTTTAAGGAGCTCCATTGGCTGCCATTCATTTTCTGGTCCCAATTCAACGTGCAGGTGCTTACCTACAAAGCCCTAAACGGTTTGGGACCCATCTACCTGCATGACCGCATCTCGGTGTACAAACCCACGCAATCTCTTCGTTCATCTGGAGAGGCCCTGCTCACACTCCCACCTGCATCACAAGCGCGATTGGTGGGAACGAGGGACAGGGCCTTCTCGGTGGTGGCCCCATGACTCTGGAACTCCCTCCCCAAGGACATCAGGCATGCCCCAACATTGGCAATCTTCAGAAGGAGCTTGAAAACATGGATGTTCCAGTGTGCTTTCCCAGATTAAATAATCCCAAGCAATATGTCCCAAATGCACTTTATGAGAGAGTTAGAATTGTCTTATCCCCAAAATATCCTATTTCACCTGGACATGCCCAGTATTTTTAAAAATTTTAATCATTACATTTGGTCCTGGCACAGGTTTTTAAATGCGTCGTGATATTTTTGTTATTGTTTTGCTTTGCTATGAGTTAATTATTTCTGTATTGTATTGTTGTTGTTGTGTTTTTCGTTTCTGATGTATTTTGAGCTCGGCCTCTTGTAAGCCGCACCGAGTCCTGCGGGAGATGGTAGCGGGGTACAAATAAAGGATTATTATTATTATTATTATTATTATTTACACTAGTGCTCATGGTTTTACTCTCTTTTTTTGGACTATAGTTCCCAGAATCCCCCAGAAGAACTAATACTTCTGTTTTCTGAGGAATAATTAGTCCAGGAAATATATTTTTTTTCTTGATTCTGGGAAGTACAAATTCTCTGTTAATTCTCTGCGGTCAACTCCCAAGTGCCTGTGAGTTTTGCGAGGCAAGGCAGTGCAGCAGCATCAGCAGTCCCCAGGCACGAAGGCCTCTTGAAAGATCCACTTATGTTTTTGCCACTTGATAGAGCCTTGAGAACTTCCCTTTTACTCCTTGTAGCACATCTGCAGCGGAAGCTCCACTCCTTGGAAGCCGTAAACGCCGTCCTGGTCACGGCCTCCGACCAGTGTACCCAGCAAATCCTGGCACTCCAGAAGCAAGAGAAAATGGAAATAACCACGCTGAAGAAAGAGAGACTCTATCTGCTGGAACTCATTGACCAGATGAGGGAGGAGAAGAGTTCTCTGGAGATGCAGGTGACGCACTGCGCTGCTGCTCGTTTTGTATCCCCAGAAACATAGGTTTATTCCTCTGTCTCCCAATGCAGTTCCAGTCTAAATTGATCTGTTCCTACAGTCTGTTCTAAAACGGAGTCTGAGCCCTGAACAAGCCCAGACCTGATCACATGGTCTGCAGCCCCTCCCACAACAAAGAGGTTAAGGTCAAATGGCAAACCAATATACACATATAGAATACAGTAAACAATTATATACACAAGAAACAACTAGTGGAGGCTTGCTATTTCCCACATAGGCTTCCTCCACATGAATAAAGAAGAGTTTGCTCTTTGAATAATAAGAATTATATCTCATGTGGGAGAAGGGGGGAGGGTCAGGATTTTAGAGAGGATTAGGTGGGGTTTGGCCAGAAACAGGTTGGAGAGCACTGTTTTGTGCCCTTCCGAGTACAACTGTCTTTTTATGAGATCAAGTGAGGTCACGATTGGGTTGTTGTAGGTTTTTCCGGGCTACATGGCCATGTTCTAGAGGCATTCTCTCCTGACGTTTCGCCTGCATCTATGGCAAGCATCCTCAGAGGTTGTGAGGTCACGATTCTTTCATCATTTCCATACTGAAAGCTCCTTTGGTACGCAATCAATGGCACATCATCACACATTAGTATTTCAGAAACTTGTGCTCCTTGTTGGGTTTTCAGAGCCAATCAAAAGCACTTCTTTTGGGGATTCAGTAACGTCACAGTGCTTTCTTTCCCTGTCGCCCAGTGGTTCTCAACCTGTGGGTCCCCCCCAGATGTTTTGGCCCACAACTCCCAGAAGTCCCAGCCAGTTTACCAGCTGTTAAGATTTCTGGCCAAAACACCTGGGGAGGGACCCACAGGTTAAGAAACGCTGTGGGTAGCCAGTGGCAAGGTGAGTTTGTCGCATCCCGTGATTGGTGGCCTCCTCTGTCTTACCTGGCACAGGTGTATAAGATGCGAAAGGCCGTGGCCGAGGAATACCTCCGGTACCTGAATGAGTGCGATGCACGCAAAATGCTGATTATAGATCTGAACGAAATGTATCGCCTGAAGGAAGAAATGAAGCTCACTAAGGTCCAAGGTAAACGGCACCTCCAGGCTGGCTGAGGGATCTGGGAAGGCGTCGTCCTCCTGAAAAGAACTCCTCCAAGTTTCGCACCAGCGACCAGCATCCCATTGCAAGAAGAAATCCTGTCTCTTGCACACATTTTATACAAATGTATTTTGTACATGGAACGCAAGTTACATGTCTTCTATCTACAGTCAGCCCTCATGAAAGGGCTGCCGTTAGCAATTGTTTATTAAGGCTTAGGCCATAAGTAATTTGCATACAAATAAATAAATACATTATTTTTCGTATCAGGAGTGACTTGAGAAACTGCAAGTCGCCTCTAGTGTGAGAGAATTGGCCATCTGCAAGGACGTTGCCCAGATGTGTGGGGGGCTTCTCTCATGTCCCCTCATGGGAAGCTGGATCTGACAGAAGGGAGCTCATCCTGCTCCTCAAATTTGAACCATCGACCTTTCAGTCAGCAGTTCAGCCGGCACAAGCGTTTAACCCATGGCGCCACCAGAGAAACCCTTTCTCAGGAAAATCACCTGGGAGCAAATCACGCAGCCACCTCAACGTGAGAATTAATAAGGTTTTGATGTGCTACCAGGTGATTTTCTTGAGGAATGCTCTCCCAGAGAAAGGCTTCTTAAACTTTTTCCTGTTGTGTCCCACTTTTTCCCAATAAAGTTTTATGCAATTTATGCAAATTTATTATAATATGTGTAAATTTATGCAAATTTGAAATTTAAACATTTATTGATAATTATACATGAAGAAATTTATTTTACATATATAACAAAACAGCTACAAACCAGATTTCCCTGGCGACTGGTGAGCAAGGATGTGTTTTGGTGCATCACATCACAAGGTGCGGTTTCCCTGCTAAAGGGGGGTCGGGGGGGTCAAAGCAGGATCGGTGTAAACAAGGCCCAAGTCTTTTTCCTTACACATTTGGAAACAAAACAATGGACTAGTTCAACTTTGTGTGACGTAAGGGTTAAAACTTGCTGGACTAGGATTGTGAAGTTTCAGGTCCACTTCCTCCCCAAAGCTCATGAGGAACCAAAGCAGTGGTTCTCAACCTTCCTAATGCCGCGACCCCTTAACACAGTTCCTCATGTGGTGGTGACCCCCGAACATAAAATTATTTTTGTGGCTATTTCATAAGTGTAATTTTGCTATTGTTATGAATCATAATGTAAATATATGATATGCAGGGTATATTTTCATTCACTGGATCAATCCGGGCACAAATACCCGATACACCCAAATCTGAATACTGGTGGGGTTGTGGGGAGTAATTTGTCATTTGGGAGTTGTAATTTCTGGGATTTATAGTTCAGCTACAATTAAAGAGCATCCTGAACTCCACCAGTGATGGAACTTAACCAAATTTGGCACTCCCATGAACAAGAGGAAATACTGGCAGGGTTTGGTGGGCATTGACCTTGAGTTTGGGAGTTGTAGTTCACCTACATCCAGAGAGCACTGTGGACTCAAACAATGATGGATCTGGACCAAACTTGGCACGAATACTCAATATGCCCAAATGTGAACACTGGTGGAGTTGGGGGAAAACAGGCATTGACCTTTGGGATTTGTAATTACTGGGATTTATAGTTCACATACAATCAAAGAGTTTTCTGAATTGGGCCAAACTTGACACTCAGAACCCCTTGACCAACAGAAAATACTGTGTTTTCTGATGGTCTTCGGTGACCCCTCTGATGCCCCCTTGCGACCCCCCCCCAGGGGTCCCGACCCCCAGGTTGAGAAACGCTGAACCAAAGAAACCTCTTCCTGGTCTGAGGGAGTCACTCCCATTCTGGTGGAGAGTTTCATCCTCATAGAAAACCACGATTGAAGCCACAGTTTCAGCAGTAAATAAATCTGGGTGTTCTTAAACCATTTTCTCTTAAAGATGAGAGAGGCGAAGACACCGTCAAGCTGACGCTGGCATTAAAGATGGCGCGCCAGGACCTCACCAAAGCCCAAGTAGACCTGAACACCATGAGAGCCAACTATGGAGACGTCGTGCCCAGGAGAGAGTTCGAGTTGCAAGAAAAAAATTACAATGAGTTGGGTGAGAAGGTACCTGAGTAGTAGACTGTGCCTGTTTTGTCGTGCGCTGGGCCTGTAAAGAATTTCCTTTAGAACAGGACGTGCAACCTTTGCCCAGCGGGAAGTCAGGGGGCCCAAAGAGAAGTTCTCAGAGGTTTTCTACCACAAATAGTCTTTAGATGGCTTGTGAAGTATAACAAAATCCTTTATTATTGAACAATCAAACAGAAACTTCTCTTGTCTTCAGAAAGTTAAATGATTCCAGGTTTTATGCAACTGGTAGCTTCCTAAACTTGCCCACGAAGGACAGGCAACTGTCTTCAATAACTGATTCTTTACTTTAAAGGAAAATCCCCTTTTTAACTTCTCCCAGGCTGACTGTAATCTAACCCTTACTGATGTGGGCTCTGCTACCGGGTCGAACTGCGTCTCGAACGCCGAGTGGACCTACCAGTAAAGGCTTAGATGTTCTCCAGCTGGAGTTCTTTGGTCTTTAGGGCTGTTTCCCTGGAAAGTCTTTGGAGGCTCTTAAGACTAAGTTCTTGTGGGTCTTTTCGGGCTATATGGCCATGTTCTAGAGGCATTTCTCCTGACGTTTCGCCTGCATCTATGGCAAGCATCCTCACCTCTGAGGATGCTTGCCATAGATGCAGGCGAAACGTCAGGAGAAATGCCTCTAGAACATGGCCATATAGCCCGAAAAGACCCACAAGAACTTAGTGATTCCAGCCATGAAAGCCTTCCACAATACATTGCTCTTAAGACTGTTTTCCCCCGGAAATTCTTAGGGGTTGAAGCTTTTGTACAGGGGAAGCTTACACACGTCCTGTACATTGGTTTTCCTTGCTGAAACTTACTAAAAAATGGCTCCCTTCCCTTCCCAATTGCCCTGAGCAAGGGGTGGGACCAAACCTAACAATGATGGACAGGTGACTTGCCCTATGACTGCAACCAAAGGAAGCCACCCATCTGCAGAATCCCAGGAACCTTGGATTGCAAGCAAACATTTAATACAAAACAAATAAATTTGGAGCTCCTGGTACAGCCGTACCAGAACAGTGCCCTCGTACTTCCCAGGTCAACGTATTATTGGGTGGCGGAGAAAGCGCCCAAGACTAGGGAGAGTCGATGATATGTTAATTCCATCTGACAGAGAAGCTATGGATAAACCGTTTCAGCAGGGGTTTGGTTATTTATTGTGTGAGAAGCAAATTGAGAATACAGTTCTCGTGTATTAAAAAGCCACAAACAAAGTTTGAAACTTGGCATGAGGCTAGGTTTCCTTTGACCAGAAGCTGGCCACGTGGAGTGCCTCGGGTGTCGCTGTGAGAAGGTCTTCCGTGGGGCATGCCGAGCCAACTCTTGCCCACCCCATGCTTTTTGCTTTGCAGATGGAAGCTCTCCAGAAAGATTTTGTGAATCTCCAAATGGAATATGACACATTGCTAGAGGTGCACAAGCAAGTTTCTGATGAGCGCGACCAATACCATAACGAACTCATCAGTGTCCAGCGTGCCTCCACCCCCCGGCCCGACTGGGACAAGTGTGCAGGTGTGCCCTTGAGGGTCGTGTCGCTGCTCGGGAAGACAATGTTGGGGGGGGGGGCTTGTTGCAGAATGGACACAATAGGAATGCCTGCACCCAGGGACATCCCTTTTGGGGCCAAAACTGTATTTATCCATGTGACTCAGGACTTGCACATGTAATTTAGTTTATGCCTATCCTGGGCCATCCTGGGCCAGTGGTTCTTAGCCTTCTCTATGCCGGGACCCCACAATACAGTTCCTCATGTTGTGGTGACACCCCCCCCCCCCCAAACCATAACATTATTTCGTAACTGTGATTTTGCTATTGTTATGAATTGTAATATGCAGGATATCTAATATGCAGGATAGTAGTAGTAGTAGTAGTAATAATAATAATAATAATAATAATAATAATACGCTTGGGAAGTGTTTGGCTTGTGATTTTGTGATATATTATTTATTTATTTATTTCCGGTACTTTTACCCCGCCCTTCTCAACCCCCGAGGGGGGACTCAGGGCGGCTTACACAACAAGGCACCGTTTGATGCCTATACAGTTACAGTTACACATAATAGACAGTCATAGTTAAAACAATTAAAACAATTATCACAATTAAAACAAACGAAGTAATCAGTAAACACATCCTATAGAAACTATTCGCGTGCTCAGCATTCGTATTTCTGGGTTCCAGATTCCATTCCATTAAACATTTCCTAAACGATATCAAGTCCTTTCTTTACCTGCCCGAATGACCAAACGCTTGGTCCCACATCCATGTTTTCAGATTTTTCCTGAAAGAGATGAGTGAGGTCACTGTTCTGATTTCCCCGGGGAGCGAGTTCCACAGGCAGGGGGCCGCCACCGAGAAGGCCCTGCTCCTCGTCCCCGTCAGCCTCGCTTGTGATACTGGCGGGGTTGAGAGCAGGTCCCCCTCAGCCGATCTTAAACTCCGGTACAAAATCCTGCATATAGATCTCGTTTGCTGTGACATACTGTGGTTTTGTGTCAGTAAAATAATAATAATAATAATAATAATAATAATAACTATGATTTTGCTATTGTTATGAATCGTAATATGCAGGATATATAATATACAGGATAGTAGTAGTAGTAGTAATAATAATAATAATAATAATAATAATAATAATACACTTGGGAAGTGTTCGGCTTGTGGTTTTGTGATACACATATAGACATACTGTGGTTTTGTGTCAGTAAAATAATAATAATAATAATAATAATAATAATAATAATAGTAGTAGTAGTAATAGGGTTGCAGTGAGTTTTTCAGGTTGCCTGGCCATGTTCCAGAAGCATTCTCTCTTGACATTTCACCCACATCTATGGCAGGCATCCTTAGAGGTTGTGAGGTTCGTTATAAACAAGGCAAGTGAGGTTTATAGATCTCTGGAATGTCCAGGGTGGGGGAAAGAACTCTTGTCTGTGTGAGGCAAATGTGCATTATGCAATTGACCAGCTTGATTAGCATTGAATAGCCTTGCAGCTTCAAAGCCTGGCTGCTGCTTCCTGCCTGGAGAGCTCCTTTCTTGGGGGGTGTTAGCTGGCCCTGACCACCATGTCAGACTACACAGAGAAGCCATTGAAATCCACAAGCATGTGGGCAATTTCAATAGAAAGGAGAAAACCATGAAAATGATCAAAATCTAGCAACCAGTATTTAAAAAAACCTCAAGGGCCTATAGAGAGAATCAGGTGGCTGCCCCATGGAGCAAATACTGTGGGCAGGTTGTCAGCTTTCTGCCGATGCCCTTTGGTCTCCTGGGTTGGGCACCCAGTTGCGTTCCAGTTGGGGCTTCACTCCACAAGGTGTTGCGAAGGATGGTCAAGCAGATGCCCCTAATCCTGCACCATTCTGCTTCAGTTAAGGGAGGGGACACGCCATCACGAAGGCCACAACTGGACCCAGCACATTTGGCAGGGGTTGTTCTGTTCTGTACAATGCAGCACCTTAGAAGCACATTGACAATGCAGTTAGCTTATCTGATGTGCTGTTCTCCACATTTGTAATCTTGCGTTTGGTGTTTTCTCCCAGAGGTGGGCTTGTGATTGTAGGACGCTGCCTATCAGATGCCTTGAGACAGATCCACCGGATGACGTGGTGTGGATGCAATAGTAGCCACAATAATTATTTCTTTGCTGCCACAGAATAGGCTTCCCAATGAGCTCGAGTCTGTTTGATCGGAGTTCCCCACCATCAGCGATACTGTTTCTGCCCACCTTGTCTCAATGCCATGTCCCTACGGACGAATTGGGGTGATGGACAGGGGTTTCTCTCACCTGCGACACCCATTCTCTGTGCTATCGTAAACAGCAGGTGTAACAGAGGCTATGATGGCATAAAGTGGCCCTTGGTGTTGCCACGCATGTTGTGACCGCTGTGCTCTAACCCTTTGCACCTTTTTGTTGCTATAGATGTGATTGCTGGTGGCCTTGATCGCTGGAGCATTTTGTCCGAAGGCAAATCTAGTGACCAGCTGGTGGACGTACTTTTGGAAGATCTTGGCACAGGACTGCTCAAAGAAAGAGAGGCCTTTGTGGGGAAGGTATGTCCAGAAATGGCTGTTGCAGCAATGGAAAAAAATTTTCCCTGTCCTGATCAGTGCCATTCAGATGTTCCGTGGAAGTACAGATACTTCTCATACCAATCCTTACGGCAGCGTCTCTCAACCTGGGGGTCAAGACCCCTGGGGAGGGTCACAAGGGAGTGCCAGAGGGGTCACCAAACACCATCAGAAAACACAGTGTTTTCTGTTGGTCCTGGGGGTTCTGTGTGAAAGTTTGGTTCAATTCCATCATTGATGTAATTCAGAATGCTCTCTGATTGTAGGCGACCTATAAATCCCAGCAACTACAACTCCCCAAACTCCACCAGTGTCCACATTTGGGCATATTGAGTATTTGTGCCAAGTTTGGTCCAGATCCACCACCAGTGTTCACACTTGGGCATATTGAGTATTTGTGCCAAGTTTGGTCCAGATCCATCATTGTTGGAGTCCACAGTGCTCTCTGGATGTAGGTGTACTACAACTCCAAAACCAAAGGACACTGCCCACCAAACCCTTCCAGAATTTTCTGTTGGTCAGGGGAGTTCCGTGTGCCAAGTTTGGTTCAATTCCATCATTGGTGGAGTTCAGAATGCTCTTTGTAGGTGAACTATAAGTCCCAGCCGCTACAATTCCCAAATGTCAAGGTCTATTTTCCCCAAAGTCCACCAGTGTTCACATTTGGGCATATTGGGTATTTGTGCCAAGTTTGGTCCAGATCCATCATTGTTTGAGTGCACAGTGCTCTCTGGATGTAGGTGAACTACAACTCCCAAAACTCAAGGTCAATGCCCACCAAACCATTCCAGTATTTTCTGTTGATCATGCGAGTTCTGTGTGCCAAGTTTGGTAAAATTTTATTTCTGGTGGAGTTCAGAATGCTCTTTGATTGTAGGTGAACTATAAATCCCATCAACTACAACTATCAAATGACAAAATCAACCCCCCCATCCCACCAGTATTCAAATTTGGGCATACTGAGTATTTGTGTCAAATGTGGTCCAGATCCCTCATTGTTTGAGTCCACAGTACTCTCTGGATGTAGGTGAACTACAACTCCCAAACTCAAGATCAACGCCCACCAAACCCTTCCAGTATGTTCTGTTGGTGATGGGAGTTCTGTGTGTCAAGTTTGGTTCAATTCCATTGTTGTTGGAGTTCAGAATGCTCTTTGATTGTAGGTGAACTATAAATCTCAGCAACTACAACTCCCAAATGACAAAACCAACCCCTCCCCCACCCTCACCAGTATTCAAATGTGGGCGTATCAGGTATTTGTGCCAAATTTGATCCAGTCAATGAAATTCCATCCTGCATATCAGATATTTACTTTACGATTCCTAACAGTGGCAACATTACAGTTATGACGTAGCAATGAAAACAATGTGATGGTTGGGGGTCACCACAACTTGAGGAACTGTATTAGGGGGTCAGGCATTAGGAAGGTTGGGAACCACTACTCTAGATTGTGCCTTGATCCCGACTTTAGGACTGATAGGCCGGTATTTACTCCTTTCCTTCCTTAGGGGAAGAATGAGAAGGTCCCTGTCTTCCTGAGGTGTGACGGCCTGGTTAGAAACAAGAAATTATCCAAAAAGGAGGTTGTGGCCCTTCTCAGGGAAATCTGGAGAGACAAAAATACATTTGATCAACAGGTATCTTGATTTGTCTGTTTCCCGTTCTGATATGGATAGACCGGGAGGTGGTGAGGGGTAGGGGGGCCCTGTCCTAAACTCCGTCTCAGTACCTCCAACCAGGCCGTGGAACGAAAACCCCTTCTTGGTGCCGGCATCCACGGAGAGAGTGGCACCCACAACTCACACACATTGCACTGAGCTTCGTTATTCCCACCCACCAGTCCCTGCCCTATTCCATCTACTAGGGCGATGAATTCCTGCATCGGCAGGAGGTTAGATGGCTTTCGGGGCATCTCCCTACTCTGGTTTTATGAAGTGCAAAAGCACCCAGGTACCCATAGGTAGGAACATTGCACCAAAGGAGAGGTTGCTGTCTGTGCGGCCAAGGTTCTCCTGCTATGGAAATCTACCCTCGGCTCTCCTTTTTGTGGAGATGGAGCAGGAACCATTGGCAGGAAATGTTATTTGCAGGAACAAGGTCTCCATAACACAAAGTTCTTTAGACTTCCTTCTTTACTTCCACGCTGGGCTTCTGCCTCATGCAGATAAGCAGCTTCGCTCTCACAGAGCTTTCTCTCACACCAAACTTCACACAGAAGCTTCACACAGGAGCCTTTTACTCACAACAGCCTTCACATTGGAGCTTTACACATGAGGCCTTCAACCTGTGGCTTCGCCCCTCAGACCAGGTCTTTTGGCACCAGGCCTGTCACACACTGAGGCCTACTAACTCTGAGGCCTACCTCATACTAAGGCCTCTCTCACACTGAAGTCGTTTTCTCACTGAGGCAAACTAATACTGAGGCCTTCTCACAGGAGCTTCACATAGAAGCTTTTTACACACAGCAGCCTTTATACTAGGGTTTTACACTATTTGAAGAACAAGGTCTCCATAACACAAATAAAGTTCTTTATACTTCCTTCTTTGCTTCCATGCTGGGCTTCCGCCTCATGCAGATAAGCAGCTTCGCTCTCACAGAGCTTTCTCTCACACCAAACTTACACAGGAGCTTTACACAGTAGCCTTTTACTCACAACAGCGTTCACATTGGAGCTTTACATATGAGGTTTTACACAGTTTGCAGGAACAAGGCCTCCATAACACAAATGAAGTTCTTTAGACTTCCTTCTTTGTTTCCACGCTGGGTTTCTTTCTCATGCAGATAAAAAGCCTCACTCTCACTGAGCCTCCTCTCACACAAGAGTTACACAGGAGCTTCACATAATACCTTTACACGCAGCTTTACACACGAGGCCTTCAACCTGAAGCTTCTCTCAGCAAAGCTTCTCACTCCAGGACTTGTTACAGACTAAGGCCTACCTCACACCAGGCTTCTCTCACAGATTAAGGCTGGCCTCACAGACTGAGACTTTCTCCCACTGAGGTTTACCTCAGATTGACAGCTACTAAGCTAAAGGCACATCTGCTTATATAGAATTGCAGCTTTTGCGGAGTCATTGTATCCATTCAACCCTTTCAGTGTTTGACTCACATTTTTGTAATTAAAAACACCTAGTTTTTAATATTTCTGACAGGGTATGTGTTGTGCAAACCCTGCAACATTTTCCAGATGAATACTCATATATGCGTGGCCAAGAGAGCAAGTGTTATTGAGGGGGAAAATCATAAGGTGGGAGAAAATATGGCAGTTCTGTTTTGCCTGAGCTTTCCAGTAATGGCAGGATTTTAACACACACACACACATTTTCATTCTTGCTTTTTTTGTGTGTGTAAGGAGCGACTTGAGAAACTAACTGAGTTCAAACTCCGTTTGCAGCAGTTAAAGTAATCTGAGGACAAAGAGAGAGAAACGGGGAAAACAAGAGAAAATTAGGCATTTTATCAACAGCTTTCAAAATTCAGATGAAAAAGGAATGGCAGAACCAGAGTTGGGAGAGACCCCATGGTCCATCCAGTCCCACCCCATTCTGCCATGCAGAAAAAGCACAGTAGAAACACCCCTGACAGATGGCCACCCAGCCTCTGTTTAAAAGCCTTCAAAGGAGGAGCCTCCACTGGACTCTGAGGCAAAGAGTCCAACTGTTGGATAGCTCTTAAGGTCAGGAAGTTCTTCCTCATGTTCAGGAGGAATGACCTTTAGGACTGGATAGTAATGGATGCAACAAGGACCCGGGACCGACTGTCGCGTGGGGTTTGGCCTTGACTCGGAGGGAGTGAGTCTTGTCTCTTTTTGCAGAAAGGAAAGCGATCCAACCTGGCCGAGTTCTTCCTAAACTTCTTCCAGAAAAAGTATGGCGACGTCTTTGCTTTCGACTGGACCTACACCATCTTCGAAAATATCAAACTGTATAAATCCAACGAGACGATGACCACGTTCTACAACATTCTGATGGGAACCGTGAGCAGTTTACCTTCTCATAGTCTGTTTCCTAAGATGCGCACAGTATCTAGATCAGGGAATTGGGTCGTTTCCTGGAAGGTGCAAGAGAGTTGAGCGCACAGGACATGCTTTAATCCTTTGGCGTGTTTGGCCCATCAGCCCCTGCCTTCACATGTTAGTGATGGGGAGTTTTAATCCAAAGCATCTGAAGGTCCTTTTCATGGTTTCTGGGCTATGCTTGGATACGGAAGACCTCCCTAAATTGCCAGGTGGAAGGCCAAGAGGAAGGAACCGTTTCAGGCTAATGCAGATCACAACATATTGCCAAAGGAGTATTTTTCTGGGCAGTTCCCATGCAGGTGAATGTGGAGGTAACTTTCGCATGAAGGGCCCTCTTAATACTGCCTTGTATTTAAGTCCTCACCGGTTTGTTAGGGCGGGCCATGAATGGCACTCCAGCAAGTGTCCCTTGCATGGGAAACTGCCAAGAGGGGGCAGATCTAACTTCATTCGGGAGAGAGTTCCATAGCTGGGGGGCCACCACAGAAAAGGCCCCGTCTCTTGTCCCCACCAGACGCGACTGCGAAAGTGACGGGACCGAGAGCAGGGCCTCCTCGGAAGATCTTAACACCCTTGATGGTTTTTTTAGGGAGAATACATTCGGACAGGTAAACTGGGCTGGAACCGTACAGGGTTTTGTAGGTTAAAACCCTTGAAACCTCTTAGTTAAAATACGCACTCAGAGATAAAAACAAAGTCTTCTTTGGAAAAGAACCTGTCTTGTTTACTCTCAAATATCTGGTATTAATTCACCATGCAGGCACATTTCTTGTTAAGGTTCAGTAATAGATGGGGACAGTTCCACCTTGTCTCCTGTGCTATGCTCATAATATAATATAACATAATATATAATGCAATATTATATATTGTATATACCTGTATTATTTATAATATTATAATGTAATGCAATATAATATTAATGTAATATACTAATAGTATATTATAATTATATATTTATATTACATGTAATATTGCTAATAATATTACAATATAATGGTATAGTACAATATAGTAATATTGACTACTGATATTGTACTATGCTAATAATACAATATCAGTAATGCACCGGGATTGTGGCGCAGCTGGCGGAGTGTCCGCTGCATTAAGATCACTCTGACCAAAAGGTCATGAGTTCAAAGCCAGCCCGGGTTGGAGTGGGTTTCCAACCAATTGTGTGTAGCCTGTTGTCGACCTTTGCAACCCGAAAGACAGTTGCATCTGTCAAGTAGGAAAATTAGGTACCACCTTAAAGTGTGGGGAGGCTAAATTAGCAGATTTATGAGGCCATAAAGAAGCACTCCAGCAGGGAAGCATGCGGGGAATGCGGAAGTGCTTCATCAGCGTTGCAGATGGACGAGGAAAGCGACAGCTCCCCTGGTGGCCAGATAAAAAAATTAAATAGCCTCTGTCTATGTCTGTATATGTTTGTATGTCAAAAATTGGCATTGAATGTTTGCCATATATGTGTACACTGTAATCCGCCCTGAGTCACCTGCGGAGTGAGGAGAAGGGCAGAATAGAAAAGCTGTAAATAAATAAATAATGTATTGTATGTCTATATATCTTGCAAGCTGCTCTGAGTCCCTTTCGGGGTCAGAAGGGCGGCATAGACATGCTGTAAATAAATAAACGTAGGTTTCTCTGTATTGAATGCACAGGGTCTCATTCCTAATCAACTTTCCATAGTCTTTGAGTATAGTTGTACTCACTGTAATCATAAATGACACTTCTCTACTTAAGTCTCTAACAGCAACCTGCTTTCATTGAAGGCCCAACGCATAGATGTGCCCACCTTCACTGAGATCTGGTGCAAACTCTGATAACATTGAAGTCCAAACAGATACATCCAAGGAGGAAGCAAACAGAATACAAAACAGAGTCCTGGGTGGTCTGCACATGCTCAGTACAATCACATGAACCATCAAGATGATTAAGATCGTCTGGAGAGGCCCTGCTCTCGGTCCCACCGGCCTTGCAAGCACGCCTGGTGGGGACGAGGGACAGGGCCTTCTCGGTGGTGGCCCCTCAACTCTGAAACTCTCTCCCACTGGAGATCAGAACCACCCCGTCTATCTTGACATTCAGGAAACAGGTGAAGACGTGGCTATGGAGACAGGCATTCAATGAGTGAGCCAACACCCTGAGATATGGATGGAGGATGATGAGCAACTATTTTAGTGTGATGACTGACCATTGTAGTTATTGAATGTAATTGCTGTTTTAATGTTTTATTGTAATATGAATGATGATGTTTTATTGACTCTATGTGATATTATGGTTGGAAACCGGTCTGAGTCCCTCAAGAGAGGTGAGAAGGTCGGGATACAAAACTTTTAAATAAATAAATAAATAAATAAACATGTCTGTAGCCCCTCCCACACCAAAGAGGCTGGTCAAACTAGTAAATCAACACACACAAAGAATGCAGGTTAGCAAATATCTAACAAACGAACTGTGAAAGTCTTGTGAGTTGCTGTTTCCATCAGTTTTGGACTTCAGCTCCCACCAAACTAGCCGGGATTCCTGGGAGCGAAGTCCAAGAGATCGTGAGGAGCCTGTTTTGGGGACACCCTGCTCTAACCTGGCTGTTTTGCCCCTCTTTTGCAGCTGGACGAAGGCGTCTACCACAGCCACATCCTGCAGCTGAGCACACTCTTCCGGGAGCTGACGCTTGCCGACACTGCCAGCACTGGACAGCTCACCAACGAACAATTTACGTAAGAGCTTGCCAGAGGCATCCCACCCCTACTCATGGGCAAAGAAAGAGAGCCACAGGAGGAGTAGAAAACATACCCTGGTTTAAACCAGCTTAAGCACACCGACGTTGTTTGGCTTTGAGTTGTGTCCAGGAGTGGCTTGGCATTTGTTCATATTCAGAGTATCTTGGGAAGCAAGAAAAGAAGGCTGGGTCTTTGATACAGAAGTGCTGCGTGTGTGTGTGTGTGTGTGTTTGTGTCTGCTCCCATGCAGCTGACCCCTTTTAGAAAGCTGATCTGTACCAGAGCTTCAGTGTTTTCTACTCACAATACCTTTCAATCTGAGTAATTTTATGTGACCCCAGGAATATTGGTATACAAAATAGGTATTTATTTAATTATCGGGTCAGAAGCAAGCCGAGGGTACAGTTGTAATGTATTTAAAAACACAAACACAGTTTAAGAACTTGGCATGATGCTAAATGTCCTTTGACCAGTCTCTGTCCCCTTGGAGTGCCTCTGGTGTTGCTGCTGTGAGAAGGTCCTCCTTTGTGCATCATGTGGCATGGCTCAGGGTGCATTGCAGCAGGTGGTCAGTGGTTTGCTCCTCTCTGCACTCGCATGTCATGGACTCCACTTTGTGGCCCCATTTCTTGAGGCTGGCTCTGCATCTCGTGGTGCTAGAGCGCAGTCTGTTCAGCGCCTTCCAAGTCGCCCAGTCCTCTGTGTGCCCAGGGGGGTCTCATCTGGTATCAGCCATGGGTTGAGGTTCTGGGTTTGAGCCTGCCACTTTTGGACTCTCGCTTGCTGGGGTGTTCCAGCGAGTGTCTCTGTAGATCTTAGAAAACTATGTCTAGATTTGAGTCGTTGACGTGCTGGCTGATACCCAAACAGGGGATGAGCTGGAGATGTCTCTGCCTTGGTCCTTTCACTATTGGCTGCTACTTCCCGGTGGATGTCAGGTCGTGCAATACTGACTAAGCAGTGTAGTTTCTCCAATGGTGTAGGGCGTAGATACCCCGTGATAATGCGGCATGTCTCCTTAAGAGCCACGTCCACTGTTTTAGCGTGGTGAGATGTGTTCCACACTGGGCATGCATACTCAGCAGCAGAGTAGCCAAGGGTGGGTGTAGATGTCTTCACAGTGAAAATTGGTACAAAACTAAAACATTTACTGAATGACAGCATCTGTGAGGCTTGCTAAAGAGGCTGTTTTCCCTTTTTGTGGAGTACAGCCTTTCCTGCAGGGACCACGGTAAACACTACAGGTGTTGCGAAAAGATTTGTGCAAACGGGTGGCATTCAGAAAACTTTGACTGCTTTTGGTTTTTCCGTGATCCCAACACTGAGATCAGGGGACCCCATTTGGGACAGGTGGGGGGGGGGGGAGAGAGAGAGAGAGAGATCCCACCCCTTCTCTTTCCCTCCTCTTCCTCCAGCCTCGCCCTCAGGACAGCTTTCCCTTCAAAAACCGAAGAAGAGATCCAAGAACTCCTCGAAGCCGCAGGATGCAAATCTGAGCTGGACAGCATCACGTACCGGTCCCTGTTCTTAGAGGTTGGTGGCTCATGACATCGGAGGAGGAACTGGGAGGAGGCGTGGGAGTGGCGGGGGGGGGGGGTCAAGGCGTGGACACAGCCCTTGCGGCCAAGTAGAGCTCGCCTTTCTGAGCGACTCTAACACAGGATAAACACCCAAGGAAATCAAGACAGCAGGAGAAGAGGAGCAGCGTTGCATCTGCAAATGGGCACATAAAGGGGGCAAAACTTTAGGGGTTCTGCTCAAATAACTGGCTTCTCAGCTTGAAAAGGCGCTTGTGGTTTTGCAGGACGAGGAGGGGAAAACAGAACTCCTGGTTACCAAAATCAAGACCCAGTCTATGAACGAGAAGCTGACGTACCTGCGTGAGCTCCGCACTGAATTAGGAAACCGGCTGTGAGTATCAAACCCTGGACATTTCAAACTGCTCAAGTTAGATCTTGATTTCCTATCAGTGGGGGTTGAATTATAGCCAGTAAAGCCACAGGTTTCCTCTTGACGCTCAGTCTAGTCCAGTCCAACTCTTTGCAGTGGGGCTTATCTCCATTTCGAAGCCAAAGAGAAACTGCTTTGAGTCCCCCCAGGGGTGAGAAAGGTGGTATATCAATGCTGCAAATGCATAAATAAATAAAGAACTGGTGTTGTCCATAGGCGCCTCCATGGTCATGTGGCCAGCATGACTGCATGGAGCGCCGTTACCTTCCTGCTGGAGCGGTACTTATTGATCTACTCATATTTGCATGTTTTTGAACTCCTTTATTCTATTTGGGCAGGGGGTAACACAAACCCACCACTGCCCCACCAATTATAATAACCGGGCAGATGGCTATATGAGCAATCCCACCATCTACTCCTAATCATAAAGGCAGTCTTTATGGCTAAACAATATGACTGGACAGGGGGCAAACAGATCCCAACACTGTCCCTCCTTCAATAAGGAATTCACACCACTCTGGCACTTATGGCTTTTGAGGGGATGTCTCTTTATTTTAAAAAAAACCCTTTCGCTGCCACCATAAACCAAATAATCAGGAACCCTCTAGCTATTTAAAATATTAAAAGGCTTTTTATTCCACCAAGCACTGTATATTACCAAGGGCTTCTTTGAGGGGAAACAGGAGAGGTTGAATTAAAAAGGAAAGTGACTCAAACCACAAATGCCACTTGACTCAGGCTTAAATTTTAAAAATAACAAGAAAGGTTTATTGAGTAGAAGTTACAGAATAAAGCGAATGCAGTTGTAGAGGCTTGGCTGTTACAATTAAAGTGTTCTTTGTTCTTAGAAGCGTATCGGTTGCATGAGTGAATGGTTCTGTCTTTGTTACAGTTCCTATTACAACACCCAGCTATTTCTTCACTAAAATAGCTGTAACCAGTTTGCCACAGCCTGCTTTGCTGTGCAAACTTCAGGCAAGCTGCCTATTTTCCTAACAGAGACTCCTAAAACTCTAATCCTACTCTAACATCACCCAGAACTGAACTGAACTGTCAAAATAAGCTCCTCTCTTTCCCTCCATCTGTCTAACTCCGCCCCCCTTTTCCAAACCAATCCTGGCTGTTGCTGGGCTGGCTCAGGCCTCGGCCACTCCCCCTCTCTGAACTGGAGTCTTCCCTAAACCAAGATGGCTCCTGCAGCTCTCTGCCAGGCCTTCCAAGCTGAAACTACCTAGCCTGTCTCTTCCTAGGCCCTGCCACCCCCAGCTGGCAAGGTAAGGGATCTTGACACGGTACTTATTGATCTACTCATATTTGCATGTTTTTGAACTGCTAGGTCAATTGATGTAAGTATGGGCCAATATTCAGAAACCTGGAAAAATCGGCACTCCCAAACACTTCTGCTTCTCAGCATTTTGGGTAATGATACTCCACCTGTGGAGCCAAGCAGAGGGCTTGCCACTGACCGTTTGGCCCTTCCTTCCTTCTTTGCCCTCAGGGAGGTGAAGCCGGAGGACCTGAGGGCCGCCTTCTGCGCCATTGACCCGGGCCTGCCTGAGCCAGCGCTCGACTCCTACGTCTCTTGGGCGTTCCAGCTCCCAAAGGAGCAACCGGATTCTGCAGAGACCCTGCATGTAGACCTCCTGATGCAGAGGCTGATGAACGGAGATATTCGGCGGCAAGAAGTTGTTCCGGGAGAGGCAAAGAACGCGCCCGCCTCTCTCGCGGGAGAAGAAACCGAGGGCCCTGCCAACGCCTGACTCGCCTCCATCTCCTCCTCCCTCGCTCTCTCTCTCTTCGGAAGTTCATGGAGGAATGACCGTTTAGTGAGAAGTAGCCTGGACTCAGCTGACTTCACTGAAAAGGTGAGCGTAAAACACAACTCCCCTTGGAACCGTCCTTTCCGAACCCAAATGAATGAATGAATAAGAGATTTCCACCAAAACACAACACTGTTATTAATAACCCACTGGCATTGGGAACATGCAACTTTGAATTCTCGAGCCAGATTGTCGTGTTTCACCGAGGGAAGGGAGCCTGCCTTCAGACCCAGTCCCAGGAAGATCACAGGTTGTGCACACAAACTCAAAGGATTTTCCATCACAACTGGATGATGAAACTCAACACCCGGTTTAAAATGTACACTTTGTTTATTTTGCTTTTTAAAGTTTCAGGCCCAGGACCAAATCTAAATAGATGCCAGGTCCCCAAAATGGAGGTATTCAAAAAAGAAAGTACTGGAAAGAGAAAGTTATAAAAGAAGCCGCTTCCCTAATGGCTGGGCCAGTGGGCTGAGGAACAAAAGGACATCTCCAGATTTGCAGCTGTGGAACCCGGGACCAGCAGCCAGGAAACAAGCCACGGGACACAAACTCACAGACCTGCTTCTTCTCTCCTTTGGAGGCTTTCCCCATGGAGCAAAAACAGCGCAGCTGCAGCATTTACAAAATAAAGTTCCTTGTAACACAAATCAGCTTGGTTGTTGTGGGTTTTTCCGGGTTATATGGCCATGTTCTTAGAGGCATTTCTCCTGACGTTTCGCCTGCATCTCTGGCAAGCATCCTCAGAGGTAGTGAGGTCTGTTGGAAGTAGGAAAAAGGGTTTATATATCTGTGGAATGACCAGGGTGGGACAAAGGACTCTTGTCTGCTGGAGCTAGGCGTGAATGTTTCAACTGACCACCTTCATTAGCATTTGATGGCTTGGCAGTGCCTGGGGGAATCTTTTGTTGAGAGGTGATTAGATATGCCTGATTGTTTTTTCTTTGTTGTTTTGCTGTTGTAATTTTAGAATTTTTTAATATTGGTAGCCAGATTTTGAACATAAATGAACAGCAGAGTCGTTGACTTGCAGCTGTGGAACTCGGGACCAGCAGCCAGGAAACAAGCCACGGGACACAAACTCACAGACCTGCTTCTTCTCTCCTTTGGAGGCTTTTCCCATGGAGCAAAAACAGCGCAGCTGCAGCATTTACAAAATAAAGTTCCTTGTAACACCAATCAGCTCCTTTGCTCTTGGCTTCACTTCTTGCACGCAGAGCGCTTCACTTACTCGGGAATCAAGCACAGGACTTACACAGGGTCCAAACACAGAGGCTCTCATGCACGGCCTCTGCTACTCACACGAAGGCTCTACTCCAGAGGCTAACAACGTCACAGCCACACCTGCCGATATCACCCTGCTGCAGGTGTCACTTAGTCATGGCACCCTCCTCTTCACCCTTTCCGTAAAGGTAAAGATCTTCCCCTGACATTAAGTCCAGGTGGGTCTTGGTGTCCATCTCCATTTCGAAGCCGAAGAGCCGGCGTTGTCCATAGACACCGCCAAGGTCATGTGGGCGGCATGGCTGCATAGAGCGGTTACCAGAGTAGGAAAGGACAATGACAATGCTGGATGGATTATGGATTTATGAATAGGCAAACACTGACCACAAGATGATTTTATTGCTGCTATTGTATTGATTTGATAGTTTTAACTAGTTATAACTGTTGACGTTAAACTGTAATTTGTATATTGTATTTTGTGAATTGTTGGGCATCGAATTGTGCCTTTTGTAAGCCGCCCTGAGTCCCCCCCCCCCCCCGGGGGTTGAGAAGGGCAGGGTAGAAGCACTCCAAATAAATAAATACCTTTCCACCGGAGTGGTACCTATTGATCTACTCACATTAACATGTTTTCAAACTACTAGGTTGGCAGAAGCTGGGACGAACAGCGGGAGCTCACGCCGCTCCCTGGATTTGAACCACCAGCCTTTTGGTCAGCAAGTTCAGCAGCTCTGCAGTTTAACCCACTGGGTTCCCTTTCAGTGCATGCCCATTGTTTTTGTAATTACAAATACCTTTGTAATGTTCACAGTGCGTATTCAGTATATTTGTCTCTGCCAAGTACAAATCTAGATTTAGTTCAATAGCCCAAGGTTGGCTCAGTAAGTCTTTTTTGCTAGTCAGTTAACTGATTCGGTTTAAATAATAACAAGAATAATACTTTATGTATATATATACACCGCTGTATCTCCCTGAGGGAACTCAGGGCGGTTTCCAAGCAACATCATCAAAACATACAGAGTCACAACATGAACAAAAAACAACCGTAACAGCAACATAAGCATGGAATTACCCAGCAACACATCAATATTAAAAGGAAAAATCCTGCCTGCTCCTCATGTCTAGTTGTTAGGACATGGAAAAGGAATGGGTCAGGACAATTACGGAGGCTGGGCCAAGACCGATACATACTGAAATCAGATGGGACCGTCCTTTGGGGTCAGGACTGTAATAGGTAAGCGACAAAAGCAGGGCCGGGCCGTTTCCAGGGGCCTGCCAGAATGACCAGGGTCATATACAGGGGGCCGGGTCGGGTCCGGACAGTGTCTGGGCTGAGCTAGCAGTGGTCACTCTTGAAGATTTGTTCAGACCACCAAGTCTTCAAACTCTTACGAAAAGAGGGGGGAATGGGGCCTGTCTTATTTCCCTTGGAAGGGCGTTCCAGAGATGGGGGGCCACCACCGAGAAGGCCCTCTCGCTTGTCCCCACCAACCGTGCTTGTGATGGAGGGGGGACCGAAAGGAGGGCCTCCCCACACAGGCAACTAGGGATGGCGTCAAAAGAGATTAAGCCCTTCTACTCCTCTTGACCGAATAAGAAGGCAGAGAGGGGATATGATAGCCATGTATAAATATGTGAGAGGAAGCCACAGGGAGGAGGGAGCAAGCTTGTTTTCTGCTTCCTTGGAGACTAGGACACAATGGAAGAAAGGCTTCAAACTACAAGAGAGGAGATTCCATCTGAACATGAGGAAGAACTTCCTGACTGTGAGAGCCGTTCAGCAGTGGAACTCTCTGCCCCGGAGGGAGTGTGGTGGAGGCTCCTTCTTTGGAAGCTTTTAAGCAGAGGCTGGATGGCCATCTGTCAGGGGTGATTTGAATGCAATATTCCTGCTTCTTGGCAGAATGGGGTTGGACTGGATGACCCATGAGGTCTCTTCCAACTCTTTGATTCTATGAAATGGACAGTGAGTGAATGCTGAGGGCAACAGGCCAAACCCAATATTTATGAAATACTTCACAGAGAAAAATGTCATGAAGATTTGGATCAGAAAATTAACTTGTGCTGATATGAGAAGGGGTTGCTAGGTGGTCGTTCCTGTTCAGTCAGTCACTTTGCAAAAGCACCGCCATTCCTGGGCTTTCTAAGTCAAGTAAATCTGAATTGTCAAGGAAATCCGAGTCCACGCGCTTTTAGTGATGCTAAATTTTATTCATAGAGACAGGCACGAAACGTTTAAGCCTCTCCGCTTTTGCCTCCTGGAAGACTGCCGAGGCAGAGAGAAATATAATAGAACAATACAACATTCTGTTTTTGCAGTAGTGCACAAAATACAAAAGACAGCAAACACTTACCAATAATATATACAGAACAGCATGAAGCCCCTTCCAGCGAGAAATACTCAAGGAAACCTCAATAACGCTGGATTAATATCAATATAAGGCAATTTCTAAGCAAGAGAGCATTTCTAAGACCCCCTCCCCCCCCTCAGATATAGCATTTCTTTCTCCCGAGTTCTTTCTCCCAAATGGAGAGCGAGAGTCTTCTGCAGAAGAGCGTTTCACTGCGGCTTCATTTCCGTTTGGAAGGAATGACTCTATTTCCACTCGTAGCAACCGGAATCAGGAGCTTCCGATACTCCAGAGGCATATGCTGCTCGATCAGCACGTTTAACGGCCTTTTCTCCGTTATCAGGCCTTGCCTGGATAAAAAAGAGATTGGGGAGGAGTGGGGGGGGGGGTGCACGTGAGTCGGGTAGGCAAAGGAGAGGCCGACGCCCACTCATGTTGGTTTGTTTACACTTGTCGATCAGAAGCCCGGCTGTACTCAAGCGCCCCTTACCGCCTCATGAGGAGCTCCACATCGGCAGGCTCTGTGATCTTCCGTCCAGCATGTTTCGTAAAGACGTCCAGGTCATCACTCAGCTGCTTGAAGTACAGGCTGACGCTAGAAAAGGGATGATGCCGAGGGTCAGCTCTGCCGTTTCCAGGCCGGACATACGCCCCTCACCAAGAAGACGGTCTGTTCTGCAAGCCCTCCACCAAACCAGGAGTCCCCAAAATACCTGTTTATTTATTTATTTATTTATTTATTTATTTATTTACAGCTTTTCTATTCCGCCCTTCTCCTCACCCCGCAGCAGGGGACTCAGGGCAGATTACAGTGTACACATGTATGGCAAACATTCAATGCCAGTTTTGACATACATCATATACAGACAGACACAGAGGCTATTTGACTTTTTCTGGCTGCCAGGGAGCTGTCGCTTTCATTGTCCATCTGTGACACTGATGAAGTACTTCCGCATTCCCCGCATGCTTCCCCGCTGGAGTGCTTGCTGGAGTCTTTTTTTTTTCATAAATTAGCTAATTTAGCCTCCCCACACATTAAGGTGGTACCTAATTTTCCTACTTGACAGATGCAACTGTCTTTCGTGTTGCAAAGGTTGACAACAGGCTACACAATTGGTTGGAAACCCACTCCAACCCGGGCTGGCTTCGAACTCATGACCTTTTGGTCAGAGTGATCTTAATGCAGCTGACACTCAGCCAGCTGCGCCACAATCCCGGTGCCTGTTGCTTCAGGTGCTCAAGAAGTAAATACTTGGCTGTTTGGTTGTGCATTTAAGTAAAGTGATCAGATCTAATTTGCCAAATAGTCACTGCTGTATGTTTTTGTGTGGAATGTTTCTATATTGTGTAAATGCTATTTTAAATTAGAAGTTGCTCGGAGCACCTTAGTGGAGAGCGATTAATTAAGAAATAAAGTGAAGTGAAGTGAATAGGTTGTAGGTCAGAATGCAAGACCAGTTCGTGAGGAAAAAGCTGGCAGTACGCGGCTCTCTTGACCAGCCTCCTCCACACCATTCGCTCACAGGAAAGGGGTTTTCTCACAACTCACCTCCTCTCCACAACCTCGAAAGCATCCTTGGCAACCGGCATCTGCACATAATGGCTAAACAACTTCTTGATCAAGCGGCTGGGGAGTTCACTCCCGTCTCTGCTTCTGCGGGCTTTCCGAGGTGGCATGGGAGCCCGCTTAGCCTCGCCCTGCGTGGGAGAAGGCCTCCAAAAGAAACACAACAAGTTCAGTGCAAAAAGAATGTGGTGAGGGACCTGTGGTGTGTAAGAGGCCCTTGGACCCGACCCCCCCCCCCCCTGCTCCACAGAAACTGTGCACGCATTGGCCCCGGCCTGTTCTCAGCTGTTGCCAAAGAGCAGCACTCTAGGCATACGCAAGGATTCCACCTGACTGCGTTATGCACATACCCGGAGGCGCCCGCTTGCACAGTGTGTGGGGTGGCCAACATCGGGGCACAATCGAAGGCTCTGGCACGCACAAAGGCCGGTGTCTTCCCAGTTGGATCTGGAAACAGAGACAGACGGGCTTGCGCGTGCATCCCATACAAATGGGTGGCAGCAGAAATTCCGTGGACCTCCTTTCCTGGAGATAAGCCAGGACCACCCATCCAGTTTCCTCACCAATGTTCTCAAAGTCCGTTTCAGGATCTGTCATCTCCTCAGACTCGGGATCCGTTTCAGCTTCTGGTTCAGTCTGCATGTCCAACGCCTCTTGCAGTTCCCTTCCTTTTCCCATTTGTGGAGTCCTTCCGTCCACCATTTGTGTTGCAGGCGGGCTCTTCTGCTCCGTGGTGTTCCTCCTCCTGACACAACTGCCTGGAGTTTCCACTCTGGTTCTTGGAGAGATCTGATGAGCTGCAGACCAACAACAAATGAGAACATGATTTCATTCAGGATCTTTTAGACCAGCGTTTCTCAACCTGGGGGTTGGGACCTGGGGCGGGGGGCTTCCAAAGACCACCAGAAAACACAGTATTTTCACTTGGTCATGAGGGTTCTGTGTGGGAGGTTTGGCCCAATTCTATCATTGGTGGAGTTCAGAATGCTCTTTGATTGTAGGCAAACTATAAATCCCAGCAACGATTACTCCCAAATGTCAAGGTCTATTCTGTGTAGTCTGGCTATACATCTACAGCTCCATCCAGTTTCCTCACCAACATCCTCAAAGTCCATTTCAGGATCTGTCATCTCCTCAGACTCGGGATCCGTTTCAGCTTCTGGTTCAGTCTGCATGTCCAACGCCTCTTGCAGTTCCCTTCCTTTTCCCATTTGTGGAGTCCTTCCGTCCACCATTTGTGTTGCAGGCGGGGTCTTCCCCTCCGTGGTGTTCCTCCTCCTGACACAACTGCCTGGAGTTTCCACTCTGGTTCTTGGAGAGATCCGATGAGCTGCAGAGCAACAACAAATAAGTTCATTCAAGATCTTTGGACACATATTTGCATGCCGCTCCTTAGGTCTATTTATTGACTATATGTATATGCCGCCCCTCTCAACCTGGAGGCAACTCGAGGTAGTTTACAGAAGGCCTACTGCTACAATCACACAATTCCCAAATACGACAATGTTTACAAGCCTGTTAAGAACTGCATGAAAGAGGTGAACCATGTAGCCCTGCACTCAGTCTACGCAAGACAAAAGAGTCATGGATCTGCACCTCCTGGGCGGTGTTTTGTCTTGTTTTGACTACTAAGCCTGTGCCAACTACGGCTCCCACGTGTTCTTCATGAGCTTCTCAGACACATTCCTTTTGTGGAAAGAGGTTGGGGAGGGCAGCCTCCAGAAAACCCCCCCATAGTTCATTAATAATAATAATAACTAGCTGTCCCCTGCCACGTGTTGCTGTGGCCCAGTCTGTTGATCTGGAAAATAATGAGAAGTGCTGGCCCGCTCATTGTTATGTTATTTTATTTTATATTACTGTGTATGATTTTGCTTTATCATCTTTGTACTCATAAGTTGTATGTACTTTATTGTGTTGCTGTTGTTTTGGTTTTACTTTATTGTAATATGCTGTGGGGCTTGGCCTCATGTCAGCCCATTGGGGAGATGGTGGCAGGGTATTAAATAAAGATTATTATTGTTATTATTATTGTTGTTGTTTTCTAATATATGTAATTTCTTTCTGATTGTGGGCAAACAGTATTTCTTGCTGTTTCTTTATCAGAGTTGATGTGGAGAGTGCCTGGTTTGCCCACCCCGGAACATGCAACATATCATTGTCCTTGTTGAAGGGTTCCTTTCAAATCTACGATACTATTTCTGTATGTGTGTGCATCATATCTATCTATCTATGTATCTATCTATGACTGGATTGCTCTTTGTCAGGAGGACTTTGATTACATTTTCTTGCCCTGATGAAGGGCGTTGGACTGGATGGCCTTAAGTATTTTCTGTTGGTCATGCATAGGGGTTCTGTGTGAGAAGTTTGCCCCGATTCTGTTGTTTGTGGGGTTCAGAATGCTCTTTGATTGTAGGTGAACTGTGAATCCCAGTGATTACAACTCTCAGATGTCAAGGTCTATTTCCCCCAAACTCCATCTGTGTTCATATTTGGGTGTATTGAGCGCTTGTGCCAAGTCTGGTCCAGATCCATCATTATTTGAGTCCACAGTGCTCTCTGGATCTAGGTGAACTACAACTCCAAAACTCAAGGTCAATGCCCACCAAACCCTTCTAGTGTTTGCTGTTGGTCATGGGAGTTCTGTGTGCCAAGTTTGGTTCAATTCCATCATTGGTGGAGTTCAGAATGCTCTTTGATTGTAGGTGAACTATAAATCCCAGCAACTACAACTCCCAAATGACAAAATTATAATTTTTTGAGTGATGGTCACTCCTTGTGTTGTGAGATGTTTTGCTGCCAAATTTGGTGTGATTTCATTCATTGGTTCTTTTGTTTTTAAGCCACTCATTATGACATGAGCATCTTTATATAGATAGATAATAATTCTTATATTCCGCTGTATCTCCCCAGTGCGGATTCCAAACATAAAAGGCAATCATTAATGACTGAGTACAGCAGCAATAATAACACCCATAATAATGAAAATTGACAACTCAACATCTAAAAAGAAATTATGCCTTAAGAACGATAATGAAATAAAAAACACAACCTGTGACATCACACATAAGACAGTAGTCTTTCAATCTTTCTTGCAAACATTTCCGCAAACCCTGCAATCCAAGGTAATGCTGCCTCCAGACAAATGGTCTCTGGAGAGTCATACCACGGTGTCCCTTCGCTGCACGCACTTACCCCTTTCATTGGGGAAAAGCTCCTCCTCCTCCTCTTCTGCCTCCTCTTCTTCTTCTTCTTCTGCCTCCTCCTCCTCCTCCTCATCTTCTCCTTCTCTGTTGGCTTCTGAGATACTTTTATCCAGCTCCTCGATTAAGTGTGACACTATTTTTCTCACTGAACGCCTGTCAGGCTTCTCCTTGGATAACATGAATGGGGAGCCTGGTTGTGTGTCTTGCACACTGTTGTGATGAACGGGTGTGGATGATACCACAGGATCCGCCTCTACATCAGCAGAATTGTGTCACATGGAAGAGAAGGACAGCGCAATATATAAGCAAGAAAAGGCACCCCAAGGCAATTGTGAAGGAGCGTAAAATTACTGCCACCTAATCTGTGAGGAAGCCCAGTAATTCTCAGCATCAACTTAGGAGCTGTTTTACAAAGGAGGATTTACTTATTTGATAGCGTAGCGTTTACTGTCCCTGGTTTGACTTTACTTCTTATGCAGGCTGTTTGACTTAGGAGAAACTGTATCAGGCAAGGCTTGAGGAGAACAGTAACAATTTTATTGGAACAAGCAAGGTATAACAGATTCGATTGTTTCTTCACAAGAGGCACAAATCTTGATAGGTTACATTAGTAAGGTTTCATGAGTAACTTTAGGTACAGACTTTAAGGGGTTTCTGTAAGCAGATGTATCTTTCCTGGACAACTGTCCTAATAAAAACAAATAAGCTAAAAGGCTTATTTAACAGAACTGGCTCTCAGCCAAACCCTGATTCTTAATATTAAAGAACCAGTCTTCCCTATAGTTTCTAACTATAGTATTCCTGATGGTTTTCCACACACCACAGGATCAACTACCTTCTCCTGTAACTCTTTGGTCACAGACTAGTTCCCTGATTCTCCCACTAGAGAAATTAGTCTTCCCTGTAGCTCACCGGCTTACAGACTCTTCCCTGATTCTCCCACTAGAGAAATCAGTCTTCCCTGTAGCTCACCGGCTTACAGACTGCCATTTTCAAACAGCTGCCCCGTGAAGTGACAGTTGGCTCCACCCCCGTTGGTTTTTCACACTGAGACATTAAAGGCATTGGGAGCAATAAGTCCCCCAAATCTCCTGCCGGTGCAGAAGAAAGACACGGAAACGAGTGAGAGGCAGGAAAAGATCCAGAGGCACCCTTCGTACTCCACGTACTTACCTGTGTTCAGGTGCCACCTGGGACTATTCTGGGGAGGCTGCGCTTCCTCTCCAGTCAGAGACGGCCCGATGGAAGCATGTGGAGAAGGCGCAAGGGAAGCCTCTTCGCCCTCCTGCCCATGGAGCTGAGGCTGCGCAAAGAGCTTCGTGGACACCGAATGCGTCTCAGTGTCATTTAACTCAGAGTCCAAGAGGTCACTTTGTGCTGTTGGAAACATTACAAGAAGATGGATTGTCAAAGGCTTTCATGGCCAGAATCACTGGGTTGTTGCAGATTTTTCCGGGCTGCCTGGCCATGTTCTAGAAGCATTCTCTCCTGACGTTTCACCTGCATCTATGCCAGGCATCCTCATAGGTTGTGAGGTCTTTGTTGAGAGATGATTAGCTGTCCCCAATTGTTTCTTGTCTGGAATTCCCCTGTTTTTGAGTGTTTTTTTATATATTGTTATAATTTTAGAGTTTTTTTTAAATACTAGTAGCCAGATTTTGTTCATTTTCATGGTTTCTTCAGATAAAGACCAAGGTCCACCCAGAGGAAAAGTGCTCTTGCCAGACATCAAGGGAACCACTGTCCACATAGGGAAACTGAGGAGGAAACACAACATACAAACTATCTCCAGACCCACCAAGAAAATCCAACCAATGCTTCATTCAGCAAAGGACAAGAGGGATCCTCTCCCCTCTGCAGGAGTCTACCGTGTACCATGCAGCTGTGGACAAGAAGTCTCCAGAGGGACCACCACACGCAGCAGCATTGCCCAGACACAAATCCAGGAACATGGAAGGCACTGCAGACTCCTTCAGCCAGAGAAGTCAGCCATAGCAGAGCACCTGAGGAACCAACCTGGACACAGCAGATTACTTGAGAACACAGAAAGGCTGGATTACTCTCACAACCACCATGTCAGGCTACACAGAGATGCCATTGAAACCCACAAGAAGCATGTGGACAATGTCAACAGAAAGGAGGAAACCATGAAAATGAACACAATCTGGCTACCAGGACTAAAAAAAACTCTAAAATTAGAACATTAAATAAAAAAACAAAACTCAAACACAGGGGAACTCCAGACAAGAAACAATCAGGGACAGCTAATCACCTCTCAACAAAGGATTCGCCCAGGCAGTAACAAGCCACACCTTGAAACTGCTAGGCCCTCAAATGCTAATCAAGGTGGCCAATTGAAACATTCCCACCTAGTTCCAACAGACAAGAGTTCTTTCTTCCAGCCTGGACCTTCCACAGACATGTAAACCCGATTTTCCTAGTCTCCAACAAACCTCTGAGGATGCCTGCCAGAGATGCAGGCGAAACGTCAGGAGAGAATGCTTCTAGGACATGGCCAGACAACGCATTACAAGAAGAGACGACAGCTTCAAATGGTGATGCTCAGCCATGCATTGAACCATTTCACACCAACACTGTAAGAATGCCAAAACCCTTATTTCTGTCTTTAGAAGTTTAGAGTTACTGCCACTCAAAGAGCTCGAGCAACGCCCGAACACATATGCGTGACAGGCTGTGAGAAAGTGAACTCACATTCTTTTGCACGCTGCAAGTTCTCGTCAATGCCTTCTTGAAAATCCCTCAGATTCAGGCTTCTATAATTTTTGGGCCGACGGAGCAAACCCTTTTTCCCAGCCGGCTCCAATGGTGCTGGAGTCCGAAAAGAGACCTGGAGGGACCTGAGAACACAATAACCCACCAGGAGTAGGTTCTTGAGTGTGTCGCACCATGGATCATCTCTCTCTTAGCATGACATTTACACTGGCCCCGCTCCTGCACCCCCCCCCCCCCAACTGAATCTTTCTGAAGCAGTTTACATACCACGGCACCCACACAACCCCAGGTTTCTTAACTCGGCCCCCACCATGTCCAGGGATCTTGCAACACAGAAAGTGCAAAAGTTCCTCCCATCCACACAAATACATGACGACCGTATATGCTCGAGGATAAGCCGAGCTTTTCAGCCCCCGTTTTAGG